>NC_060125.1:288309682-288444742 GCF_021461395.2 Schistocerca americana
TCAGGATAAAGTTGACATTATACCAATTATACTATCAACTACAGGAGTCATACCACACAATATCCACCAGTACATCAACGCAATACAGCAACATCCAAACTTATATATACAACTACAGAAATCTGTAATTATTGATACTTGTTCAATTACCCGAAAGTTCCTAAATGGAATATAACATATACCGTACAGTTAAAAGGAAGTCACGCTTGATCAAGGCCCGCGTCACTTTCCATTTTTGACCAGACATAACGTGTGAGGAAAGAAAGAAATAATAATAATAATAATAATAATAATAATAATAATAATAATAATCTTATATTAATCCTTTGTAACTCGCTCTATCGTAATTACATAAGAATAATAATTGATGCAATATAAAATCGAAGCGTATATTCACATTTAACAGTATCTCGGTATTACCATTGTAAACACAGTTCGTCGGACTGCGACTACGCGAGCTTATGATTGAGAGTAATTCCGTTCCTTTCAATCGTTTTCCTTTACGGCCAGGAACATCAGTGTTTTTATCTTTCTTCCCTTTTTTCTTGCCGTGCTCAGTTTCCTGTGGTTTGCTGTTTCTGCATGGGGACTGAGAACAAGTGTCGGATTTGTTCTCAGTAGATACGGCCATTCTGCGAATAGGCTGGCGAGCTTTGTTTTCAGACATGTGTATAAAAAACTAGAATTGTTATACGAGCATGTACAGATAGTAAAGAGCGGTTCACCTGTTTAGTGGAAAAATAAAAAACCCACTGATACTGTAACTTCAGTGAAACATGTCTGAAAAACAGTAAAAAAAACTGTGCTTGTTCAAGGCGGAACCTATCCAAAAACAAGTTTGTCGGTACTTTGTGTTGCACATGTACTGTAAAAATTGTTGTGTTAACTCACTGTGTGCGTTTCGATGTAGGAGAAGTCATGAAGGCCCTAATCGTAAAAGGTGAGATAAGTGCATAAGTAAAATAAATATTACGCGGCAAACAATAACGTTAACTCGTATTATTAGCTGGGTACATAGTACAGCCATGAACGGCCGCTGATTCGAGAGTTTGTTGGCTGTCTTGCAGTTAAAAAGTCATACCGGCATCATGTCTTTGTTCCGTAACCAAATACTACCGGATAGAACGACTGCCTATTCGTACTAATGGCAATTCCTTTTAGAATTGCTGCTGGAATCAGTTCTTCGTCGGCGTGTGTCACAGTTCCTCAGCATCTGCCATATTTCGGTTAAATTTGCATGTCGTTAGGGGATGAACTACATCAAACATCTACACTTTCTT
This sequence comes from Schistocerca americana, assembly GCF_021461395.2. NCBI lineage: Eukaryota > Metazoa > Arthropoda > Insecta > Orthoptera > Acrididae > Schistocerca > Schistocerca americana. The sequence continues at coordinate 288,310,963 of NC_060125.1, forward strand.
TGTTCTTTTAATTTTGCCGTGTAACGTTGGCACTTCGGTCTGCCTTTTGTAAAAGAGTGAAAGCCAGGCAAGGTTTGTGTCGAAATAAAGAACTAACGTGATCATTGATTTGAGATGCCAAACTTATTTTACTCCATGTAGGTCATGCTTGGCGATCAGCTCACATGTGCTGCAATTATCCTTTATAGTTCGTATAAACCAGTTCGGAGACTGACCAGAACTACATGGCAGCGTATTGCGCCACATTCAGCCGATGAAACTGGTATGTACGTAGATTAGGATTTGATTTAATGGTCGTTTCGTCCGGTCGCTAAGCCATGTTTTGTTGTTGTTTCTTAGATCCCGCATTCTTTCCCCTGTCCGCTACAAGGACTAAATATGATTGTACCGTGTAGTAAATCCGATAGAGATCGGCACGGCGCGCACACACACACACACACACACACACACACACACACACACACACACTTATTTTTACGAAGTCTCGTTAATAACATTGATTGCACAGAATACATTGCTTGTAACGAATTTTCATTCCTAAATGCAATGCGCATATAAAAACGGTATCTCATTACGGGTCCGCATCGTTCGGTCACCGACACTATGCGAGTTCACGTATTGTATTCCAGACTCATTTAGAGATTACTCACTGGAATTAAGAAGCGAACGTCGACGACATATGAGACCAATGATCATCTCTAATTTTTTAAACCTCTACCTATTGAATAATACAATGTTTTTGCTTTATTTATTCTTTACTTTTATGTTTCAACACCCGTGTGTCCCCTGAAGATCAGACATAGGTGTCGAAACAGGTTTGAGAAAAGAATAAAAAAATGGGAAATAAAAACTGTGTTGTGCAGAAGGGGAGTTTTAAAAGCCAAATGCCTTGAATGCATACGAAGAGTGCGCTTCTATCAGCAGAACGAAGTTCTAAGCGTTGATGATACTTCTATTTTGTCTCAAAAAACAAGTTCTAATGGTTCAGTTTAAGTGAGCAAACTCGTTTTGCAGACTAGCTTGTAGCTAGGGTAAGCACAGCTGTGAGTAATCATGTCGTGTAATAATAAATGGCTTCATCTGTTGTTGTTGTTGTTGTTGTTTTCTTCAGTCCTGAGACTGGTTTGATGCAACTCTCCATGCTACCCTATCCTGTGCAAGGGTCTTCATCTCCCAGTACCTACTGCAACCTACATCCTTCTGAATCTGCTCAATGTATTCATCTATTGGTCTCCCTCTACGATTTTTACCCTCCACGCTGCCCTCCAATGCTAAATTTGTGATCCCTTGATGCCTCAGAATTTGACCTACAAATCGGTGCCTTCTTCTTGTCAAGTTGTGCCACAAACTCCTCTTCTGCCCAAGCCTGTTCAATACCTCCTCATTAGTTATGTCATCTACCCATCTAATCTTCAGCATTCTTCTGTAGCACCACATTTCGAAAGCTTCTATTCTCTTCTTGTCTAAGCTATTTATCGTCCACGTTTCACTTCCATACATGGCTACACTCCATACAAATACTTTCAGAAACGACTTCCTGACACTTAAATCAATACTCGATGTTAACAAATTTCTCTTCTTTACAAACGCTTTCCTTGCCATTGCCAGTCTACATTTTATATCCTCTCTACTCCGACCATAATCAGTGATTTTGCTCCCCAAACAGCAAAACTCTTCTACTACTTTAAGCGTCTCATTTCGTAATCAAATTCCCACAGCATCACCCGATTTAATTCGACTACATTCCATTATCCTCGTTTTGCTTTTGTTGTTGTTCATCTTATATCCTCCTTTCAAGACACTATCCATTCCGTTCAACTGCTCTTCCAAGTCCTTTGCTGTCTCTGACAGAATTACAATGTCATCGGCCAACCTTAAAAGTTTTTGTTTCTTCTCCATTGATTTTAATACCTACTCCGAATTTTTCATTCGTTTTCTTCACTGCTTGCTCAATATCCAGATTGAATAACATCAGGGAGAAGCTACAACCCTGTCATACTCCCTTCCCAACCACGGCTTTCCTTTCATGTCCCTCGACAGCTGTATTTAGTCCTTTATTTTTATATCACTACCGGTTTCATGACTCTAAAAGATAAATATTCAAGTGAACATATTACTAAAACATTAGAGCTGGAAAGATTGTAAATTGTCTCGAACATTCGTTGCCCGTAGAACCGGTAGTGATCTAAGAATGAAGGACTAAATAGAGCTGAAGCAGTTTAATAATATTCAAGGTGTGTTATTTTTATGTCTTCAAGTGTTAAGTGTATTTTAAAATTTCCGTTTTGTGTGTTAGTTCGTAGTTCCTGAATTGGAGCGTTGGCAATTGGGTGATGTTAATTTTTTCTTCTACGTCTTTCGGCCTCCGGGGATTGGATCGTGGATGTGGGGGCCGTGTGTGTAGCTCTCCACGCTGCCGCTGCACGTGAATACACCTGCTTTAACGCGGCGTGCGGGGTAATGAAGCTCGTCTCCGGAAGACTCCCGCCCTTTGTGCTCCATTTACTCGTGCTTAATGACAAGTGGACCCGAGTGGACCCGTTAATTACTGTTTGGAGAAAGTTATGGCGGCGAAAGGGCGGTTTTATTTTTAATGAACTGTCGTCTTTCGCTCCATTTGAGCCGTCCAACAAATTACTGCAGCGCAACGAGGGCGCGATTAAAGAAAAATGTTTACCGTGTGAGCGAATGCAGCTCGAGAACACCAGAGGCCCCCCAGTAAATCCGAGTATGTGCAAACTGCGTCTCAGGATGCTCACTACAGTCTGCACGGAAGTCTCTTGTATGGGACGAATAGCTTAAAAGTTTGCACCTCTTAAATTTCGTGAGCGATTTAAGATATCGAAAATAGTGTCTCGGCAAATGATAGTACACTCAGGCGCACGTGATTTTGTCGAACGAGTTGCACTCTTACTCTGTTTTTCCACATAATCACCATTCAAATTGAGGCACTAATTGTACCATGGCACAAGTTTCTCAGTACCGTCTTCGTAGAAATATGCCGCCTGCGATTGCACCCACTGATTTATATCGACATGCAGTTTGGTGTTGGTATCAAAACGTTGCGTAGCCAGCCATGTCTTCATTGCTTGGAAGAGGTGGTAGTCCCTCGGCGTCAAATCCGGACTGTATGGTGGATGATCAAACATCTCTCATCCAAAACTCCGTAGGAACTCTGGAGTACGGTTGGCTGTGTGTGGGCGCGCGTTGTCGTGAACGAAAAAAAAGGAGCTTTTGCGATAAGTTGTTTTGTATCGCCCCCCTAACTGTCAGTGTTTGACAGTACATCTCCGAGTTAATTGTTGGGCCACGTTGAAGGAAATGGACTAGGATCACTCCCTTAGTGCCCCAAAACGCAGTAGCCATGAACTTCGTTGCTGACAGCATTTGCAAACACTTCCTTGGTTTCTTGGGAGAACTTGTGCAGCTCTCAAAACTTTTCGAGAAAATCGACTCCGGATATTTCCAAGGGAATTTAGTAAATTAAAGTTATTCTTAGGGTGGGCCGCGTGGCTCAGTCGATAGCGTCGGAGAATGGCAGCTGGGCACTCTACGGGTTACTGGTTCGAAACTTGCTGTGGTCTTGCTTTTTGTTTTATTTTTCTCGTTCAGTTCGAATACACACAACTCCTGAATATAAAATTCTCAAACATATGCTAATTAACACTTACGTAATCATTACTTACTAAGAAAAATGCGCATCATCTTGTTCCTAATTACATAGCGCACGCATTGCAAATATAAATTTTTAATTATCGATATTTTATAAAAGACTGTTAGTAAAGATGGTATGAATCTAAGAACATTACAAATTTATTAACAAATCTTTTTATTTGCAATGAAAACTGCACTTTTGTGTGCGTTACGCGATTAAAAAGACGTGCATTTTTCACAAATAAATGATTTAATATGCGTTATTTATTATATATTTGATGAATTTCATTTTCAGATGACCGAGACATTGGAAATGAAACGAAATAAGAAACGAAAAAAGACCAAAGTGAGATTTTTACCAGCGATCTATTGAGTACCATTTTCAAGCGCTACCGAGCGAGCCACAAGCCCACTCGTGGTAACAGCCTGTTTTCAGAGAGCTCGGACATCTTCAGTTTTCTCCAAAATTTTCGAGAGTTGTGTCGAACTACTTTGGAATACTAGTATTTGAGTTCTGAACTTCACATACGATAAATATAAAAAAAACTATAAAAATCCAACTGCCACATGGTTTCTTTGTAGCTGTTCTATCAAACCTTTCTGCTGATTACTTCGTTCCAGAAAAACTGTTCATTGAGGCATATGGGTAAACATATGAAAAAATTTCACACAGCATCTTATACGAGCTACAGTTTCATTCACAACAGTCGTAGCTGAACCTGTACCTATGTCGTATATTGCACGGCCAGAGAGGGAAGTAAGTTTTATCTCAGTAGTATAGGCCTGTCGTCTTGCTACATATTACGAAGTAGCCTGGCGTGAGAGCCAAATATGGCGGATATTATACTGCAAAAGCCGATACCGGGCTCCGTGCCTTTCAGATTTAACCCGTTTCTCGGATACTTCCGCAAACTGTTTCATACTAACGTTAACGAGCGTTACAGCACTACACTTGTCTTCTCAAGAGTTTTCTGATGCCGTCAAAAAAGTATTTCGTTCAATTTCTTTTAAAAACAGCTTCCTTCACTATATCAGTTGATGCAAGAGGAAATACTATTATGCAAAATTAGGTGCCCATCTGCCTACTATTATTTGCAGAACGTAAACGAAATAAAAGGGGGTTCAAGTTTGGTACGCTGCTGCTTGCTGAGATACTTGTCTGTATAAGAGTAACTTTCATAAAGGAATTACATGAACATGAATCATCTCGTTATGACATACTTTTTATACAGGCTACATGTACTTCACCACTGCTGAATAAGACAGTAGTAAAACAATTGGTTTCGTTCCGAAGCTGAACGGCTGTGCAGTGCGAATAAAATAACTTGGTCCCTACTTGGATTCGCGAATCCCGTTGTGAACGGCCATAACGCTGTAGGCCAAGTGCGCTTCGACAGCCAAAGCCTTAGCACAAACGCATACTCTCATGGTTTCTAAGGTACAACTGTCGAGCCAGAAGACATTTGTATTGACAGGTTATGTGTGAAAGATTACAATTTGACAAATACGGGCGTACAAAATCAATAATGCCCGAGTAGAGTGCCGAAAACCATCATCACGCTCATAACATAGGAAGCAGAGCAGCAGGCGGCGGCGACTGGAGCGGCCGCCCTATCGGAACTGGGAGACAGACTGGTCTAGCGGCGAGTCCGAGAATATTTTACTGCGCCTGGGCCTAGTTACCGTAGCCTCCTCTACTAAGAGATACGTTCGTGATGCATACTTACATGCACAGCTGATCACGTTTTTACTTCTAAATTTAATTTTTTATTAGATCGAAAAGTTGACAGTGTTTGTCAGTGTCACAGTAACCTAAACTGGTCAGTCATTTACCCACATACTATTGATTTATGAGATCACTTTTTGGCTGTGGTGGATCACTCAAAGCAAGTGTGGTCGTTACGGGGTTGTGTGACAGTTGGGATATGCGTACATACATGTTGAAAAGGGTGTAAGTCCAGGTATTTGTTTTGGTGACTGAGGAAGGTCTACTGAACAACATTAGATCAGTATTTCCGTCAGTAGGTCATACTGCCAAGTACATGTGGCAAGATGAAGCCATTAATGCCTGTTTTCCTCTGGGCAGCAGGTCAGGTTTTGAAGTTTGCACGCCTGGACACACAACGTTTAGTCTATAGTGAGAGTTGCAGTCCGCTTAGTGGTGCAATACGACCGTGCAGAAAACATGAGGTAGTAAAATTTGTGACGCGTTTGTTGGAAGACTGTTCCATGCAGAGGAAAGCAACTAACATACTGGTATGTGTACATATTAAAGTACCACATACAAAAATGTCTGAATTTACACCCGTTACACCCAGCATGTGTTTCAACTATCAATTTTATTGAATACTAATTTAATAATAACCTGCTGTTGATACGTATACCTCTAAGAACGTTATAATTATACTAGACGTAGTCCGAAACTCTGATGAACATTATTCACTGTCGTTCTGCTCTTAATAGCAATCGTTGATGGGCGCTGTTTACCTTGTCTGCACTCGCGCCTGTTCTTTCAAGTATGTTTAATTATGCACAGATGGTTATAACTAAACGTTCGCTACTTGAGTCAGTGTAGGCGGAAAACTATTTGCCATATGGATACCCAACTTTATAGGAATGAAGTTCAGTGTGTGCCGTGGACAATTTGCGTTCTTAGTAATGTTAGTGTTTCGACTAGCCGTTAGGCGCCATTCCTGGGACGGTGACGTAGCGTTCGAACACAAGTATCAGTGGGCATGACATTTGCAGACTCCTAAAGCTGTTTCATTAAAACAACAGCAACAGTGTTGCTGCTCTTTGCGAGTATCGATGCTTTAAAGTCCTCATTTCCGCACGGGGGTTCAAAAATACAGTTCGGAAGTTCGAATTAACTGGCGATTTGGGAATTGCTCCTGGGAGAGGCCGGCAGCCAGTGGCGCCACAAATTCTTGAATGAGTTACGTTGCCGTGGCTGAGAATGCTGGACGCAGTGGGTTAACGAGCTGTTCCACGACAGCTGAACATTACATAGTCCACCTTAGGTGATTCGGGCAACAGTAGAGAAATCTAGTGCGGACCAGGCTGTGGTGGATGCACGTGATCGTAACCCTGTCCGTCCCTTGTAACTGAGTGGTCAGCGCGACGGAATGTCATACCTAACGGCTCGGGTTCGATTCCCGGCTGGGTCGGAGATTTTCTCCGCTCAGGGACTGGTGGTTGTGTTGTCCTTATCATAATCATCATCATCATCATCATCATAATATCCCCATCGACACGCAAGTGGCGTCAACTCGAAAAACTTGCACCAGGTGAACGGTGTATCCGACGGGAGGCCCAAGCCTCACGGCATTTCCATTTCAATCATAACCCTGAGCAGCGTTTGTAACCTGGAACCTAAACGTTGTACGCGGTTAACAAATATTACCCTCTCACGCCGAAATAAATATGTGTTTGCCAGTGTTGCTCGTATATTCGTTACTTCTGTTCCAGCCGGCCAGTGTGTCCGAGCGGTTCTAGGCGCTTCAGTCTGGAACCGCGCGACCGCTACGGTCGCAGGTTCGAATCCTGCCTCGGGCATGGATGTGTGTGATGTCCTTAGGTTAGTTAGGTTTAAGTAGTTCTAAGTCCTAGGGGACTGATGACCCCAGAAGTTAAGTCCCATAGTGCTCAGAGCCATTTGAATCATTTGAATTTCTCTTCCACATGTCCTTAAAAATGTTTCCACAAAAATTTCATTGTCCTGTGAACACTCGTTTTCCATGGCAGCCTCTCTCCTGTATCGAAAGTTTAATTTTAACAACCCTATACTATAACAATAATTACGTTAACTTATACTAAATGTCCACAAATTACACAAAAAAAGAGGGGCCACGTGGAGGCTATATCTACACGTATTACGAAAAACCACCACAGTGTTCCTTACACAGTTCGTTGTCTAGGCTTTTTGCGGACGAAGTTTCTCGCACGCTTGTTGGTGTGCTCTGCAGAAGCGAGCAGACATAGCATCTTTGTTGTGACGTTTTGGCGCCCTCCTACTACACGGTCCTCAGCGACATTTTATTCGCAAAATTGCACTACCGTGCCTGACTTTAAGCGGATGCGAACGGGGTAGAAGAAAATATATGCAGCGAGGTGGGGATGAAAACTCTTGAAACGCAGACGCGTCGCCGCTTTCTTCTCGCACCTCCAGGGAAATGAGTACACCAGATGTAGAGCTCTTTACCACGCAAATTCTGCCTCGGAAATTTTGTGTGCGGGAACGCGAACACGGGAAGACAATGGCGGTGCCGGAATTCTCGACCGCTTTGTGTTCGCCGAGCCGCTCAGATTCCTTAAAAGTTTCTCCAGCTGACGGTGCTGCTTGTGTAGATGTAGTATTTAATGGCAAACAATAAAGAGAAGATTGTATGTGCTCTGCCAGGGACTCCGATGAGCGACGTTGTGTAACTGGAGGACCTAAATGGAATAAGTTCTTCATTCGAACTTTTCACGTGGTGTCGGTCAGAGTTTTCGAACTGTAGGCTTAATTTCAGTTGTTCAGGGACAAAACAAGGATACAGTCATTGCCTTCTGAGTTCAGTTTAGAAAGTACATCTTTTCCTAACTTTTTGGCGGTAAATCACTAAAGAATCTTGGCAACCGTTTTCTCATGGCCGGTTCAAAAAAATTTCTCCACACAGGCCAAGTATATTATATGGTGCTGTTTCATCCTTCCCTCCCTCCCTTCCAAGTTACACTATTGGCCATTAAAATTGCTACACCAAGAAGAAATGCAGAAGATAAACGGGAATTCATTGGACAAATATATTATACTAGAACTGACATGTGATTACATTTTCACGCAATTTGGGTGCATAGATCCTGAGAAATCAGTACCCACAACAACCACCTCTGGTCGTAATAACGGCCTTGATACGCCTGGGCATTAACTCAAACAGAGCGTGGATGGCGTGTACAGGTACAGCTGCCCATGTAGCTTTAACACGATACCACAATTCATCAAGAGTAGTGACTGGCGTATTGTGACGAGCCGGTTGCTCGGCGACCATTGGCCCGACGTTTTCAGTTGGTGAGAGATCTGGAGAATGTGCTGGCCAGTAGAGCAGCCGAACATATTCTGTATCCACAAAGGCCCGTACAGGACCTGCAACATGCGGTCGTGCATTATCCTGCTAAAATGTAAGGTTTCGCAGGGGCCGAATGAAGGGTAGAGCCAAGGGTCGTAACACATCTGGAATGTAACGTCCACTGTAGAAAGTGCCTAATGCGAACAAGAGGTGACCGAGACGTGTAACAATGGCACCCCATACCATCACGCCGGGTGATACGCCAGTATGGCGATGACTAATACACGCTTCCAATGTGCGTTCACCGCGATGTCGCCAAACACGGATGCGACCATCATGATGCTGTAAAGAGAACCTGGATTCATCCGAAAAAATGACGTTTTGCCATTTGTGCTCCCAGGTTCGTCGCTGAGTGCACCATCACAGGCGCTCCTGTCTGTGATGCAGCGTCAAGGGTAACCGCAGCCATGGTCTCCGAGCTGATAGTCCATGCTGCTGCAAAAGTCGTCGAACTGTTGGTGCAGATGGTTGTTGTCTTGCAAACGTCCCCATCTGTTGACTCAGGGATCGAGACGTGGCTGCACGATCCGTTAAAGCCATGCGGATAAAATGCCTGTCATCTCGACTGCTAGTGATACGAGGCCGTTGGGATCCAGCACGGCGTTCCGTGTTACCCTCCTGAACCCACCGATTCCATATTCTGCTAACAGTCATTGGATCTCGACCAACGCGAGCAGCAATGTGGCGATACGATAAACCGCAATCGCTATAGGCTACAATCCGACCTTTATCAAAGTCGGAACCGTGATGGTATGCATTTCTCCTCCTTGCACGAGGTATCACAACAACGTTTCACCAGGCAACACCGGTCAACTGCTGTGTGTGTGTATGAGAAATCGATTGGGAACTTACCTCATGTCAGCACGTTGTAGGAGTCGCCACCGGCGCCAACCTTGTGTGAATGCTCTGAAAAGCTAATCATTTGCATATCACAGCATCTTCTTCCTGTCCGTTAAATTTCTCGTCTGTAGCACGTCATCTTCGTGGTGTAGCAGTGATAATGGCCAGTAGTTTAGATGCCTATCGATGGGCTCTTGGTCACAACATAAAAATAAATGTCAAACTAGTGACAGTGGAAACTGCTTGTTTTCGCTGTTAATTGGTACATCATCTGTACAAACATTGCAATAGGGTCACCTGTGGTGCCCCTCCCATCCTGACGCCCAAAGCGGTCGCTTTTGTCGCTTGGACTTCAAAACGACCCTGCGTTATCGTCTGTGATCCAAGTAAAATGCCGTTTCGCAGCAATTACGATGTATGAAGATGGTATCTGTGTGGTATGACATTTGTATAAAAGGTTCAGCAGCGTCTTACGCAATTGTAATGAGAATCTTAAGACAAACACGATTCGCATTGTTCTAAAGCACTTCGCTGATCACTGTAACAGTGTTTTTTTTTTCGGCTTTGTTTGTTAGGATCATGAACAGTCCGCATTCTTTACTTTCTGCTACAAACAGGGTTAATTCTTATCGTTACTCTAGCTTTTTTATCTGTAGTTCGAAATGACACTAGCAAACAAAAGAGCGGAAAAAAAACATGTTACAATGAACACTGAAGATGCTTTAGAATAAAGCTAAAGGCGTTTGGTCGAAAAAGCTGGTGTTAATCCGTACATCTCAAATATCTGCAATTGCGGAGAACAGAGACCGAAAAACGAAGAAAACATGCCTTCGTATAAACCTTGATATACGCTTCACCGACCGATAAACGTGTGCCTTTGTTCTGCTTACTTTAAGATAAAATGAAATTACCGACTTGTAGCTACAGTACTAGCAAATTGTGGTTAGTCACGGTACGAGGTCACCATCGCCCAGTCCTTTAGTCTCTGAGGTACTATACCATGACAAATAGTGCAGCGACATTAGAGACGTTGTCTCCGTTCGTTATTATTTTCTCTCTCAATTTGTTTTTCGAACCACGTAAACACGAAGTAGCCTGAAAATCAGCATTTTAACGCAAAAGTGCTACGTTTACGAAGGGCGCACATTGTAGAAATGTTAGTAACTATGCTGAACAAGCATTTATTCTTCAGTCCTGCCAGTTTTACTGCTTCTCTGCAACTATTGTGCGATTTCGCCGTATTTATCTGCTTGTCAGATAGTGTCCGCCCCGGCAATAACTCCTGCGGATTGGTAATATCTGATACAACGTGCCGGAAGGTTTATTTTTTCGCTCGAGTTTTCGTTTAAATACGGTAATGCGCTTTAAATACGGTAATTCGCTTTCCACAATCTCAGTTACGAATTTTTGTACTCATTTGTTGTGTTCCACGAAGAAACAAAATAAACTACATTCGTGGTATCCCTTCAATCGGGGGAACTAGGATTGTAGTTCATAGGGCGCTATGTATGGCATGTATTGGAAGCATCGTTTTGACGAAAGTATTTGCTGCGCTTCTTTGTGAGAAATATTCGACGCGAAGAACAAGTAAAGATTGTCTCTCTCGGAGGTAAAAGCCATTTTGAGAACATGAAAAAATCTGGCTGCGGTGCCGCTAATGAAAGTATTAGAAACACAGTAGAATGTTCCGTGTAAATCGTTATTTCAGTAATAAATACGTTTACGGAAAACTTTTGGCAAATTAAAGCAGCGGAGAAAGGTTAAATGTCACCTGAACTGATATTTTCGATGCTTTTTGTTCGTGCTTTTGCGATGGTTGTTGCAGTGGCAGCTGGTGAGTATACATTCTGGGTCTTCACAAATTTTTAGATTCAGATAAATCTGAGAGTGTGAAATTAATAGCATGTACTGTATAATAGTTCTGCTTACCAACAAGTTCATACAACTACAGCCACTGCCAATAATAATAGTAATAATAATAATAATAATAATAATAATAATAATAATAATAATAATAATAATAACACTGCTAGCCAACTGGAAAACCCTAGAAGGAAAACAAATACAGAGGATGAGATGGTCAGATGAAGTTAATCGACACCTCATGTTCTGTTATTACCAAGCAACAAACCTAGGAACCAACACAACTGGATACAGATCACAAGTATACACAACATTTATTACCAGATACCCAGAATTAAAAGTTTTAACAGAACAACGACTAGCTGATCAGATCCGTGTAATAATAAAAAATAACAGGATACCCCAGTCAGAATTAGAAAACATCAAACAACAAGTACAACAAATACTGGAACAAAATAATGTGCAATCAGAAGAAGAAGAAGAAGAAGAAGAAGAAAATACAGTAATGGACTCAAACATCCCAGAGCAAACAAACAAACAAAGAACAACATGCACCAATTAAACAATCAGAGGAAAACGAAATCTTAAGACAGCCACCAGAACAAGCACAAATAGAACACGAAGTGACACAGATGTTAGATATAGAAGAAAAATTTCAGCTAACATATATAGAATACAAAGACACAAATACAGACATTAGACCATTCTTGCATAGACCACCAAATAACCCACAAGTCGAAACAACAACAATAACAACTATCAACACAATCATACACAACAAAATAAATGAAAACACAACTATGGAAGAGTTAAAACTACTGGTTTATATAGGAGCACTCACTACACTAAATATACACACTAGGCAGAGATCAGAACCAACCAACACACAGAAGAAACCCACAAAACCAGCATGGCAACACAGGCTACAGATCAAAATAGAAAAACTGAGAAAAGACATCGGACAGCTAACACAATTTATAAGAAATGAAATGTCAGAAAAAAAAAACGAAAAAGGTTAGGTAAAATCTCACAACAAGAAGTGATAGAACAATTAGATGAAAAAGAAGCAGAAATTACAAGCATTGGCCAAACGACGTAGATATAAAAAGAAGTGAAAATAAAAGGAAACAAAACCAAACATTCAACACAAACCAAAAGAAATTTTACCAGACAATAGATAACACACACATTAAAATAGACAATCCACCAAACATAACAGACATGGAACACTTCTGGAGCAACATATGGTCAAACCCGGTACAACATAACAGGCATACACGGTGGATACAAGCAGAAACAGATACATACAAGATGATACCACAAATGCCTGAAGTGATAATTTTGCAACACGAAGTCACCCAAGCAATTAATGCTACTCACAATTGGAAAGCCCCTGGAAATGATAAAATAGCAAATTTCTGGTTAAAGAAGTTCACCTCAACACATTCACATCTAACTAAATTATTTAACAGTTACATTGCAGACCTATACACATTCCCTGATACACTTACACACGGAATAACATATCTGAAACCTAAAGATCAAGCAGACACAGCGAACCCCTAAATATCGCCCCATAACACGCCTACCAACAATATACAAAATATTAACTTCAGTCATTAAACAGAAATTAATGACACATACAACACCGAACAAAATTATAAATGAAGAACAAAAAGGCTGTTGCAAAGGAGCACGAGGATGTAAAGAGCAACTGATAATAGATGCAGAGGTGACATATCAAGCTAAAACTAAACAAAGGTGGCTACACTACGCATACATTGATCACCAAAAAGCTTCTGATAGTGTACCCCACTCATGGTTACTACAAATATTGGAAATATACAAAGTAGATCATAAATTGATACAGTTCCTAAACATAGTAATGAAAAATTGGAAAACCACACTTAATATCCAAACAAATTCAAATAATATCACATCACAGCCAATACAGATTAAGCGTGGAATATACCAAGGAGACTCATTACGTCATTTCTGGTTCTGCCTTCCTCTGAACCCACCATCCAACATGCTAAATAATACAAATTATGGATACAATATTACTGGAACATACCCACACAAAATCACACATTTGCTATACATGGATGATCTAAAACTACTGGCAGCAACAAATCAACAACTCAATCAATTACTAAAGATAACAGAAGGATTCAGCAATTATATAAGTATGGCTTTTGGAACAGACAAATGTAAGAAAAATAGCGTAGTCAAGGGAAAACACACTAAACAAGAAGATCACATATTGGATAACCACAGCGATTGCATAGAAGCGATGGAAAAAACGGATGCCTATAAATATCTAGGATACAGACAAAAAATAGGAATAGATAATACAGATATTAAAGAAGAACTAAAAGAAAAATATAGACAAAGACTAACAAAAATACTGAAAACAGAATTGACAGCAAGAAACAAGACGAAAGCTATAAATACTTATGCTATACCAATATTGACCTACTCATTTGGAGTAGTGAAATGGAGTAACACAGACCTAGAAGCACTCAATACACTTACACGATCACAATGCCACAAATATAGAATACATCACATACATTCAGCAACAGAAAGATTCACATTAAGCAGAAAGGAAGGAGGAAGGGGATTTATCGACATAAAAAACCTACATTATGGACAGGTAGACAATTTAAGGAAATTCTTTCTAGAACAAGCAGAAACTAGCAAAATACACAAAGCAATCACTCATATAAATACATCGGCTACACCAATGCAATTTCATAACCACTTCTACAACCCTTTAAATCACATAACATCAACAGATACGAAGAAAGTAAATTGGAAAAAGAAAACACTTCATGGCAAGCACCCGTATCATCTAACACAGCCACACATCGATCAAGACGCATCCAACACATGGCTAAGAAAAGGCAATATATACAGTGAGACAGAAGGATTCATGATTGCAATACAGGATCAAACAATAAACACCAGATATTACAGCAAGCATATTATTAAAGATCCCAATACCACAACGGATAAATGCAGACTTTGTAAACAACAAATAGAAAAAGTAGATCACATCACAAGCGGATGTACAATACTAGCAAATACAGAATAGCCCAGAAGACATGACAATGTCGCAAAAATAATACATCAACAGCTTGCCTTACAACATAAACTTTTAAAACAACACGTTCCTACATACAAGTATACACCACAAAATGTACTGGAGAATGATGAATACAAATTATACTGGAACAGAACCATTATAACAAATAAAACAACGCCAGATAACAAACCTGACATCATACTCACCAATAAAAAGAAGAAATTAACACAACTAATCGAAATATCCATACCCAATACAACAAATATACAAAAGAAAACAGGAGAAAAAATTGAAAAATACATCCAACTGGCTGAGGAAGTCAAGGACATGTGGCATCAGGATAAAGTTGACATTATACCGATTGTACTATCGACTACAGGAGTCATACCACACAATATCCACCAGTACATCAACGCAACAGCTACATCCAAACGTATATATACAACTACAGAAATCCGTAATTATTGATACATGTTCAATTACCCGAAAGTTCCTAAATGCAATATAACACATACCGTACAGTTAAAAGGAAGTGACGCTTGATCAAGGTCCGCGTCACTCCATTTTTAACCGGACTTAACGTCTGAGAAAGTGAAGGAAATAATAATAATAATAATTGGTGGTGGTGAAGAGGATGATCAATTATCTGACAAAACAAAGAATAGTTCTGTGGTATTTTGTTGTTTTGTGTATAATTAAGTACTGTCTAGCGCAGTGACGAAGTAATCTATAAGTTTTCACAACTCTCCATTTCGCATTTTTGTGTGCGTGGGAGTTTTCGTGACTATTTTTTCGGACAAATGTGCACGATCCCTAAAGGATGTATTACTCCACGAATTTACTTCCGGGCTGAAAATGAGATATTCTGAGGCTGCATCTACACAACGACTGGTGCTAACTGTATACTTACTTGTTAAATATTCACTTGTAGTCACGCCTATTTGATTTCGTCACTCTCTCAATCAAAGGATACGTTCCCGGAGGGCCTGGTTCCTTTGTGGATAACTTTTCCTAGTAATTTACTTTTTCTTTTTCCACAATGAGATTTCACTCTGCAGCGGAGTGTGCGCTGATACAAAACTTCCCGGCAGAATAAAGCTGTGTGCCGGACGGAGACTCGAATTCGGGAGCTTTGACTTTCGCGATCAAGTGCTATACCGACTGAGCTACCCAAGCACAACTCAACGACCCGTCTTCACAGCTTTACTTTTCTGTTAGTATGTAAAATAGTTTTGACGTAGTTCATGTTTACATTGCACACGAAAGCGGATTCCCGCACAGGAAACAACCAACTCCAAGCCCAAAGTGCCGGTTTTGGAAGTGATTAAACGTGGGTAATAACGTCTGCCAACATCCTCATTGCACGAGAATACAAATGAGGTGCTGAGATCCGTAAGGGCCTAAAGCACACAGCCGTCGATCCACATTTAAGTGAATATGAGAGAAAGCAGTCACATAGCTTTTCGTGAATTTTCGTGTATACAATGTGGCCTACCGCACAGATAAACTGACTCACGATAAGATCAACAGATTTCAGAAGCGTCAATAAATGCTACAGTCTGGCAATCGACGATGATTTGCCTTAGGCTCTTCGGATTCCCAGCGCCTCAGCTGGATTGCTGTGTAATAAAATTGATAACTCAATATAGCATAACTCATTCAGAAACCCACACAATAGATTTGCTGTCAGTACAGCTTTAAATATACTGACGTCCAGTCTAATTTTATTGCAATATACACTCCTGGAAATTGAAATAAGAACACCGTGAATTCATTGTCCCAGGAAGGGGAAACTTTATTGACACATTCCTGGGGTCAGATACATCACATGATCACACTGACAGAACCACAGGCACATAGACACAGGCAACAGAGCATGCACAATGTCGGCACTAGTACAGTGTATATCCACCTTTCGCAGCAATGCAGGCTGCTATTCTCCCATGGAGACGATCGTAGAGATGCTGGATGTAGTCCTGTGGAACGGCTTGCCATGCCATTTCCACCTGGCGCCTCAGTTGGACCAGCGTTCGTGCTGGACGTGCAGACCGCGTGAGACGACGCTTCATCCAGTCCCAAACATGCTCAATGGGGGACAGATCCGGAGATCTTGCTGGCCAGGGTAGTTGACTTACACCTTCTAGAGCACGTTGGGTGGCACGGGATACATGCGGACGTGCATTGTCCTGTTGGAACAGCAAGTTCCCTTGCCGGTCTAGGAATGGTAGAACGATGGGTTCGATGACGGTTTGGATGTACCGTGCACTATTCAGTGTCCCCTCGACGATCACCAGTGGTGTACGGCCAGTGTAGGAGATCGCTCCCCACACCATGATGCCGCGTGTTGGCCCTGTGTGCCTCGGTCGTATGCAGTCCTGATTGTGGCGCTCACCTGCACGGCGCCAAACACGCATACGACCATCATTGGCACCAAGGCAGAAGCGACTCTCATCGCTGAAGACGACACGTCTCCATTCGTCCCTCCATTCACGCCTGTCGCGACACCACTGGAGGCGGGCTGCACGATGTTGGGGCGTGAGCGGAAGACGGCCTAACGGTGTGCGGGACCGTAGCCCAGCTTCATGGAGACGGTTGCGAATGGTCCTCGCCGATACCCCAGGAGCAACAGTGTCCCTAATTTGCTGGGAAGTGGCGGTGCGGTCCCCTACGGCACTGCGTAGGATCCTACGGTCTTAGCGTGCATCCGTGCGTCGCTGCGGTCCGGTCCCAGGTCGACGGGCACGTGCACCTTCCGCCGACCACTGGCGACAACATCGATGTACTGTGGAGACCTCACGCCCCACGTGTTGAGCAATTCGGCGGTAAGTCCACCCGGCCTCCCGCATGCCCACTATACGCCCTCGCTCAAAGTCCGTCAACTGCACATACGGTTCACATCCACGCTGTCGCGGCATGCTACCAGTGTTAAAGACTGCGATGGAGCTCCGTATGCCACGGCAAACTGGCTGACACTGACGGCGGCGGTGCACAAATGCTGCGCAGCTAGCGCCATTCGACGGCCAACACCGCGGTTCCTGGTGTGTCCGCTGTGCCGTGCGTGTGATCATTGCTTGTACAGCCCTCTCGCAGTGTCCGGAGCAAGTATGGTGGGTCTGACACACCGGTGTCAATGTGTTCTTTTTTCCATTTCCAGGAGTGTATAATAAGTGAACTAGCATATCTGAGGAGTGTGCTATCATCTAACAGGATTCATACCGAGCGAATGGAGATAAAAGTCTGTTTGTTTGGGTGTGGGTGTTAAAGGGACCAGATTCCAAAGGCCGGTCCCCAATAAGTCTGCCGCAGTGTGTTACCACCTGGTGGCACTGGTGCAAACTTCTAGTTGAGTGGCAAAGGCTAGCTGTGCACATCGTGAACTGTGCACGCTGATTATCCGTACATATTGGCCCGTGAGGCAATTACGTCACGCGAGTTGCCCAAGCACGGAAGCTGCTTAAAACGTGCACAACTGAAGGTGTGCTCGCCACCATGACACCTAGTTTCATAGAGTCTAGAGGAGCAGTAGCGCGGTAACCTTTCAGATTGCAGCATCTACCTTACATTTAATAGCTTTCAGAGAAAAATAATCAATAAATCCGCGAGGTGTCGAAAGTTAGGTTGTTCTTGCACTCTTCCACAGCACCCGGCATTGGGTGAGTGTAGAGAACTAGGACTTAAGGACTAACGCCTACGAATGTGTGGTCGTTTGATAGGATAATGTGAAGCTTATGAGTGAAGACGTGCTAGCTGTCATTGATCATTTAGAACCAGGTGGAGCTTTGCACGAAATATTTATTTAGCAAAAGTGCTTCTAGTAAGAGATGTTATTTCCCCTTTGTAAGCCTTCCATCAGCACATGTTCAGCAAAAGATGAATCCGACTTGCGGGATCTCCAACAGCGTTCATGTTCACTTAGTATAGCTGCACACATTATTAGAACAACAACAGTTTGTTTCCAGTCTTAAATTATGAAGAATACACGTATTTTCTTCACCCGCTGCTTTTCAGTTAGAAAGTAAAGGCTCATGCAGTCACAGATCTGGGGTCGCAGCTTGAAATGTAGTGTACGAGAGTGGTTGTAAGCACTTCTGTATCTCAAAAATGTAAGAGTAATGCAATGCAAATAAACAGATCATTTATTCCGGGGAAAGGAAAAGTACAGGGTACCACTAAATAATGTATACAGCCTTGGAAATGTATACAGTCTTGGAAACTGAATATCTCTTTAATTAAAGCAGATAGAATTGAAACGTTTTTGGTGCCGTATATAGTAAGGTGTAATTTAAGGTGACGTTAACTCAAAATGACAATCTGTCCCGCAGTGTAGTGTTGACAACGGTTTACAACAGAGCGATATACCAGTTGTACTGTTGCAGTGCAATGCAACAAAGTCACAGGCTTGGCCAGTTTGCTTAGTGGTTCATACAGAGTTCGTGGTTTTGTGGTGTGTTCTTTCTTCTTGACAGTACCCCAGATATAGGAGTCGAAGGGGGGGTTAAATCTGGTGTTCGAATTGGATACTACACAGCACTTTCTCCTTTCGATCTCAAAGGGATTGAGAGAGTCCGTCACATCAAATTGGAAAAAGAGGCGTAGGACGTAGCCCCATCCTCTTGAAAATAATAATCTTGATCGTCAGAAATATCATTTGCAACATTCCTAGGTAAGAGCGACCTGTGATAATCTCTTCGATTTTCTTTAACCAAATACACGCAGTAATGGCGGTTAATTGTTCTGTGAAGTTTATAGGTCGCTCCAACCGACCAAAGAACCAGCTTTTTGTATAGCTCTTCTTCACTCATGTTGATGAACCACTCACAAAACTCAATTCGCCTATCGGTGTCTTACTCGTTCAGACCATGGAAAAACGGCATAATTCAGGGGTTCCACCTCTGAATCCGCAAAATTCTGTGTATACTGGGTTTGCTGATCCCATCCCAGTCTCGGCAAAGCTCTGCTTCACAGACTTGTTCGGTGACAGTGTGTACGCCTGAATCAGTAAACAGCGCTTTCGTTGTCAGTTCCGCCATGTCCCTTTCCCACATCATGCACCATTCTATCGACTTCAGACTAGTCTGATTGTTCGTGAAGGCGGTGGTGTTCCAAATTCAACTCTCCGACGTCGTCGAACCTCTCAAATTCTCTGTTTTCCAGTAAAACTAAGGGACCCACTTCTGTTTTTGATACGCAACAAAAGGAAGCGTTGCTAAATTTTTCGCTGTCCTATGGAGTGACACAAATAATTATTTCTGATTAGAGGAAGTCTGTTTCAAAGAGCATATGCAGGGTGCAGAAGACATTCTACTACTCGTCTGCTAAAACTCGCCGCGAGCCCTGCTGTCTCTTCAGAGCTGACTGAGTACCAGTCATCACGAACACCTGCAATAAGTTGTCCGCAGCTCGTGGTCGTGCGGTAGCGTTCTCGCTTCCCACGCCCGGGTTCCCGGGTTCGATTCCCGGCGGGGTCAGGGATTTTCTCTGCCTCGTGATGACTGGGTGTTGTGTGATGTCCTTAGGTTAGTTAGGTTTAAGTAGTTCTAAGTTCTAGGGGACTTACGACTTAAGATGTTGAGTCCCATAGTGCTCAGAGCCATTTGAACCATTTTTTGCAATAAGTTGGTCTCTGTCGCATTGACGAAATTCTCTGAAGACTGCATTCTGAAGTCTGGCCAACAGGGCGGTATAGGGTTTAAGTCTGGACTTTTTCCAGAACTCTTCTTCAGGATTGGCATCGCAGGAACCGTCAGACATAATTCCTTTACAAAAAGACTTCTGATAACAGTATTTCTTCTGACAGCAAGGGTTTTGTTGTTGGACATAACCATGTTTCCGCAGGACTGTCTACCAGTAAAGACTTTTACAGTTGTCCTCCGAACTCTTGCTGTCACTAACATCAGCATCACCTTTATCTACCCAAAAGTCTAACGTTCTGTGGATCAACACCCACTGCTTGAGCAGTTTTGGTGTTAGACAGTCCACTGGCATGGAGGCCTTGAATCTGGGAACGAATGTGTTCGCGTTTCGTTCCCATTTTTTATTGACGTCCTTAAAATAAGACGAAAAGCGCAAATAACCACAGTACAGTATACAATGTTAAAAATTAATTTAAATAAGCAATATGTAAAACCATTAGATTGAGGGAAATTAAACTGTTCTACACTGGCTGTATATGCATCCCCTAATTAAAAATTAGAGAATGTTAATTATTTTTCTGTTCTTTTATCAGGTGAAAACATTAAAATATGTAAAAAAACGTAAGTGAATGACAAATTTTCGTTAACTTATCAGCTACAGGAGTGTTAAATATGCGAAAATGATCTACTTAGTAGTGCACCACTACACCACCACTTGCCAGCAGTAAACTACTATCCGAGCGTGTTCACTATGATTCATCAGGTAATACAGACTGGCATTAAATTCATACAGCGAGCCTCATCGGTTGATTTAAAGTTTAGTATCTCTACATGATATCAGACCTCAGTGGGGCTGTTAATAAAAATGGGAGAAACTTCCAGCTCATCTTATAAATTTGTTTGAAACACCGTGTAGTAGCAGCGATCACGGTATAACTGGCAGAGCTCCGCTGTCGCAGCACCGTTGCAACGTCGGCAGAGAGATTAAAAACGCACCTTCCAGCACGGCTGGAGGTGTCAGGTGCCAGATTCAGGGGTTGGCGCGGAGAGCGCAGCGGAAGCCGTGCGCCGTGCGATCTGGTTGTCTGTCGCCTGCCTTTCGCAGGGGGGTCGCTTGTCGCCGGCACGGACAACGGACACGACCGGCTCGTGGGGACATTTGCAGCTGAGCGCGACCTTTGCACGGAGGCACACCGCGGCCGCCTGCCAATGTGCGACTGCCGCTTTCGCCGATCACAGGCGCCGCCGCTGTGTGCGGTGACACTGTATTCAGCAGCCGCTGGGTTTTGGGCCTGTTCTCTGGAGAGCAGCCAGAAGCATACGGCTGCCACGTGTCACCTGGCGTATCGCGAGAGCGGACGTCCTGCTGCTCTATTCACAGCAGTGCTGCAATTACCTCGGCCAGGTACATCCACAGGCCGGCGAATAGCTCGGCCGAGGCGCGCATGCGGCGGCGGGAACATAGCAGCGACCTCCGGCAGTTAGGCTGTCCTCCCGTCGTGAATTTACCCTGACTCTGGGATTGCCGAAATAGCTGACGGCGGCCAATTCGATGCCTTTGCTTTGCCGCTCGTCTCAGAAACATCAGATGATTTAAAATGTTGCCCACCTTTTCGGGAACTTCGCATCGGCGGTCAGTATTCAGCGCATACGTAATGAACCACAATACTGTGATCACGTGCTAATAATATAATGCCCCACCTTTGAAACACAGTAGAGCAGCGATTCTGCGTGAAATACATTCGGTAAGTCTTTAGATTCTAATATTTCTGCCTTTAGCAGCCGTCATATCTAACACGAAGATTCTTTCTTCAGAGCAGTTGAGAGCGCAGCATTAAGCAGATGACGTAGTAAGTAATGTGAGGTACCTTTAGTAGATGCTATGACCGGTATCCCTTTCTTGGGAAAGAACGCCCGAATTGTTGTCCATCTCTGTGACTGGCTGCTGTGTTCGGAGGCAGCGTACCAAAACGCTTATTTTCTATCATCAATATTATAAAACCTATGCATTAAATTGCTGCCGGCCGGGGTGGCAGAGCGGTTCTAGGCGTTACAGTCTGAAACTGCGCGACCGCTACGGTCGCAGGTTCGAATCCTGCTTCGGGCATGGTTGTGTGTTATGTCCTTAGGTTAGATAGATTTAAGTAGTTCTAAGTTCTAAGGGACTGATGACCTCAGAAGTTAAGTCCCATAGTGTTCAGAGCCCCATTAAATTGCTTTGACATTCAAATATATACATCTTTAAATTACGGGCTATTACCCACTTATTTCAGCAGTCGTAATAATAAGCAACACTAAGAATAGAAGTTAAACGAAAAGGCAGGCAAACCATTTCAGGTATCTTAGGATCACGCCTAAACTTCGCGCCCATGCAATTGGTTTGCGCTGCCTAATAACTCTAGAACGAGCAGTCTTGAGGCGCAGACGCACTGCCTGCTGCGATCGGTTGTATTTCAGTTCTATGTAGAAATTTTAAATTCAGAACTGCTAAGAGGGTAAGTAAATGTGTGATCTATTACTGGTATTTAGAGAGAACTTTGAAGTGATTTGCGAAATGATTTATAGATGATGGGTAAAAATGGTAATTAGTAGTTTCTCGTGTTCTGTTAGAACAAATACTAGTGGTATCCGAAAAAAAGGGAAAGAATCAGTCATTTAAGTAGAAACAGTTCGTCGCTAATAGTTCATGACAGCCTCGAGACAACGGGTCTACGACCTACTTGCTGTTCTGTGTGCAGGAAACATGAGAGGACGGCACGTTCGTTAACTACATCAGAAACCCCCATGCATTCCACTGACAGCAATAAAAGCGGCTAAGCACGTCGTGTGTACTGCATTCTCAGTTCAAATGAGAACAGTGACACGTAATCTGTGGTAACACAATGGAGGCAGATACTTGGGGGAAAAAAAAAAAGCCTTTCTCAGAGGAAAATTCTTCCCCGCCGTAATGTTTCCAGAGATACATGGTACCAAATGTCCACACACAGGTCACGCAATTCCCGTTAATTTGTGGGTACGGGCTTGGTACCCGAGAGCGTTCTTGACGTGTTCCACTAGATAAAGAAGAAATTAATTTGGTGACTGAACCTGCCTTCCTGGGTCTCCCAAGAAACAATGCCATACGACTTTTTTTCAGTATCTCAGTGGAGCTGTGTCGTGCGTTAAAGAAACTGTTACCAGACGTGTTGCCCTTCTTTCTACAGGTTCGATATCCGGAGTCTGCCCTTTTTGATACGTATCCCGCATTCTTGATCAGTATTCTAGGTTGGGTCGCACGTGTGTTTCATAAGCAGTTTGCTTTTTAGATTGACCGTATCGTCCCAGTGTTCTGCCAATGAATTTACGAACGACGGTGAGTCTATGCGACCATTAGTTTCATGCACATACAAATTATTACATCTGTAGTGATGCACTACCAGAAGTAGATTTTCACTTATAAGCCATTTTACCTTCCTGCGCGATGAAAAGTTCTTTATTCTTCATCGGCCCAACGAAAGCAAGTGGAGCCGTGGTCAAGTCGTTGGGTTGATAAGCAAAGGGAGAGCGGCTTCAAATGCCCGTGTTGTCATCCAGCTTCAAGTTTTCCGTCATCAAGGGAATAGCTTAAAGCTGGAAGTCGGGATGGTCCCTTACGCATTCTTCTTCAGTCAGAGCTCGTACTCTGTTTATAATGACGTCGTAATCGACAGGACGTTAAACCTTGATCTTATTTTCTCCTTTCCTCCCCGTATCCCTTACCGACGAGAACAGGGAGGTACGGTATAAAGGACGACGGCCGTTCTCCAACCATGCTCACCAGCTGAACTAGTTCAAAATTCAAAAGTGTGTGAAATCTTATGGGATCTAACTGCTAAGGTCAACAGTCCCTAAGCTTACACACTACTTAACCTAAGTTATCCTAAGGACAAACACACACACACACACACACACACACACACACACACACACACACACACACACACACACACCCGAGGGAGGACTCGAACCTCCGCCGGGACCAGCCGCACAGTCCATGACTGCAGCTGCTTAGACAGCTCGGGCTGAACTAGTCCCAATAAACTTCCTACACAGGCGAAATGCAATTTTGGGTATCACTTCATTTCCGGTAAGAGATACACACAAAATCTGAGTTTGTTCCTGGAGAATTCGTCGCCCTTCGTTCCGTGCACCTGCGTTGTGCTCCAGTTACGTTTTCTTGCGTCCACAGACATGCAGTACGTTAGGGCTGTAGATGTCAAATGACACAGAAGGTAAAGCAGTGGTAAATGAGAGTGCAGTATTGACATGAATTCGATAGAATTATTATATGAAACGCTACGTCCTACCCAATACACGTGCAGGAGTCACAGTTGGGTGTGGCCGACCGGCACGCGGGAGATCAGACAAATTTGCGTGACCTTATTGCGATGATGACAGACGTCTCACGCAACGGCTCACCGTGCTTTTGGTCACTGCCAAGTCTCCGTAACGTTCTGCAAGAGCCTTTGAATATCTGCGAAGCTCTGGTTTTCCGCCGAAAGAATCTCAATGATAGCGCACTGCTTGGAACGCATCTCCGTTACAGAAGCCATTTTGAAGGCTACGTAGACCGTCACTACCTACAGGGGCTTCATGAAGCTACAGGGGCTGAAGCAGGATGTCGCACAGCAAACTTTTTGTCGACCAAAATTGGCCGAGAAAAAAAATGTGTTGGGTTACTTATTGACCGCCACCCATACGTAAATATTGTTGGCAGGCGGGCAGTGTTCTTTTCAGAGGAAAGAATATTTATTGACGCACTTCACTTCATAGTGAGCTTCTTGAGAAAGGCTCAAAAGTCGAAACTGCGATCGGAAATACATTTAAATTCCGCAAATCACTGTGAAGCGCATGGCAGATGGTACGTCCCACTGTAAGTTACTAGGGCTCATTCCCGTTCCATTCCGGTATGGAGCGCAGAAAAAATGATTGTTTAAACGGCTTTGAGCGTTCTGTAATTAAACTAAGCTTGTCGTCAGTATTCCTGCGAGAGCGATATGTAGGGGCTGTCTCATATCCAAGCCGGTTCATGAAACTTTGTCAATGGACTTGCTCGGCGTAGTTTACGTTCATCTTCAGAAGTCTACCAGTTTAGTTTGTTCTACGGTTCAGTTTGTTCTCCCGCAGGTCAAACAAACCTGCCAGTCCTATTCGGTACGGATCCCTCGTGCTAAGCAGTATTCTAGGGTGGGTCGCACGAGTAACTTGTAAGGAGTCTACTTTGTAGACTGATTGCGTTTCACTGGTATTCTACCAGTAGTCCGAAGTGTGCGGCCTCTTTACCCACGACTGCGCCTATTTGATTGTTCAACGTCATGTCCCTTCTAAGTGTTGTTCTGAAGTGTTTGAGTTCACGAATTCCAACTGTGACTCACTAATTTTATGTTCATAGGGCACTATGGCTCTTCGTTTTGTAAAATGCACAGTTTTACATTTTTGAACTCTTAAAGCAACTAACCAGTAATTGCACCATTTTGAAATCTTACCAACGTCTGACTGAATGTCTGTACAACTTCATTCAGATTGTACTTCGTTGTAGATCATCATCTGCGAGAAGTCTGAAGTTACTAACAATTCTGTCCTAAAGAACATTAATATGCAAGATGAACAACAAGGGACCCAATGCACATTCTTGGGTACACCCGAAGTTATTTCATCATCTGGCGATGACCCTCCATCCAAGATAACATGCTGTGTACTCTCTGCCAATAAATCCTCATCCCAGCGACATATTTCGTCTGGTATCCCGTATGATCGTATTTTTGATAATAAGCTTAGGTGTGGTTCTGAGTTATATGCTTTCTGAAAATCTAGAAATGAACCCTTGACAACAGAGTTAAGCATTTCTGCTTGTGCTTTGCTGCTCTGTTTGTTTCTTTCCCGTCCATGGGTGACTCATATCATTTGTAGTGCCCTTAACTGTTTCCATGCCGGCCTCGGTGGCCGAGCGGTTCTAGGCGCTTCAGTCTGGCACCGCGCGACCGCTACGGTCGCAGGTTCGAATCCTGCCTCGGGCATGGATGTGTGTGATGTCCTTAGGTTAGATAGGTTTAAGTAGTTCTAAGTTCTAGGGGACTGATGACCACAGATGTTAAGTCCCATAGTGCTCAGAGCACTGTTTCGATTAGTATAACGCAAGATAACTGCAAACCCGAAGTAGTTAAATGAAGGTCGCTGATGAATATATATTTCCTATTGCTGCCCTTCAGATGTAGTAATTTGCTTAATTTTTGCCCCGGTAACAATCCATATACAACAAAAAAATGTTTGTCTTCTAACGCATGGGGAACATTGGGGCTGTCTCATCGATTTGTAAATGTGTGCATGAGGCAACACGTCTTTGATGTCTCATACGTGTAAATTCAGATTTCTCAAAAATAATATTCATCGACATTCCTATCTCTCTAATGTATATATTTTGCGGAGTACTAGTTCAGGGTCTCTAACGCATATATTTTATTTAGATTCCTACTTTTCTTTATTGATTTTATGAAAATTGTTTCCTCTCCAGTATGCAACAGGGAGTAGGTAGCCCGTTTCGCGACGGCACTTCCCTTACTCTTTTTCCTGAAACACAGCTAAAAATGAGAAATGTGCAACTGCAATAGATATGTGAATTTTTAACCATCAAAGCTGACTCCTTTAGCGTGCCCGCAACAAGTTGTCAGATAGAGGCTTCCGGAAAAGCAAGATGACTTTTAGTCTCTGGCCACAGTTTTTTCTCGGATGTTTTCTCAGATGGCTTGGGCCGGCCGCTTCAGTGACAGGCCACCAATACGAGACAGCTGCGCCGTAGCAGCGTTCGACCGCCTGTCTTTGGTTAAGCTGGGGGAGCCGGCAAAGGACAGTCCAACTGACGTTCTTTTAACGTGACGGCTTACGTTGTGCGTGAAAGCTAAAAATTCTTGAAGATCCTTGTAACTTCTGTACTCGAAGTACATGACAGAACTGGAATTTCCTAATTCCTTAAAAACTGTATAGTGTCGCGAAGTAATAAACAGTCAGATAATTCTTAAATAAAAATCAAACAAGTCATCGAGATTCACTCTCTTCAGGCGCACAAATAAAACAAAACAAAAAAAACACGCACACAAAACAGGAATACTACTCTCTCAGCAAGAGGTTAAAATACATCATATATCGCAGCCAAAAACCATGATTTAGCGCGAGATATTCTTTCGCTTTGTAAAGCAACTGCCGGCGCTGGAAATCACCTCTGAAATATTCCCCATATGGAATTCACTTGCACCACTTCCGGTTCACGGGGATGTGTCGGGAAAGAATAAATATTTCTAAAACAGCCTGTTTCAGTGTCTGGTTATTTGAATGAAATGTGCTAAAAAGATACAAATAGAAAAGCTAGCGATCTCTCCTTCGATCTCTCCTTCCTCCCTCTCCCCTTTATGCTCTTTACTTACCAAAATCACTCAACACGAAATCGGCCTACATTGCCCAAGGACTCAGACGTGTGCTCCACACAAATGAAACAGCAGTTTAAATCAGAATATTGTAACCATTTTCCCGATTCCGTGTAACAGTTACTACCCGGCAAAGCGAACTAAAGACCGGGTCACGGTGGCAACACAGTCGCTTTTACGTTAGAAGGACAGGGAATAAAAGTGGAGCGCTGTAACATGTCTGTACGCTATTGCCCTACGAGCACAACAGATAACAACACTTTCGTTTGATAATAGTGTTCACACACTTTGATAACATATGTTCAGAGTGTTATGAAACTATTCGTTCAAATAAATATTGGAGGTAGAGCACATCAAAACAAATCTATTTCGATAAGGAACACATGGTATCTGAATCAACTTGTAATGTTGGTGAATATTTTGTTAGTTGTGCTGACGTAAGCTGTAGTGTCAGTGTTGGTAACTGGAAATGTCTGTTTCAGTATCTTCAGTTCGCGTGTTTGAGCACATGTGAATCAGCGAGGTACTCGGCCTCGTGCTCATAAACAGCGATACTGTGTTAATGTGTGGACCGGCATTCCCTGTGGTAGGTTGATTGTACCACACATTCTTCCATTCCACCTCAACGGACAGACGTATTGCATCTTCGTGGAACACGTTTGCCAGAACTATTGGAGGATGTACCTCTGAGTGTTGGACGAAGGATGCACTTCTAGCACGGTGGAATGCCAGCCCATTTCAGCAGCTCGCTCCGCAGCCCACACGCAATGGAAATATCTCAGACCTTGTAGCTACAAACAGGCCAGACTTATCGACAACGTCAGTATAGAAACTGCGATTAGCGATCATGTCGTCATCATAGCAACTGTGATTACGAAAGTTAATAAATCATTCAAGAACGGTAGGAGAGTGGACGAAGTTTTCTGAACACTGTATCCTGAAGTCTGGCCAACAGGGCGGTCTACTTAATAGCGCGCCACTACATAACCATTTGCAGAGGCTGTTGCATTCTCGGTTCAAAAGAGAACGCACGAATGACGACAAGCGAAGGTTGGTACAGATTAGTGTGTCTGTGAAAATATTTATGCGCGAAGCATACAACTACCACCACCGTCACACCTAAGCAAAAGATCCAACAGAGAACCCGAGAAAATTCTAGTCCTAAGTAAAATCGCTAAGCGTGTCTAAGGCTTCTACTCAGTCTCTTTTTGACCATTCTGGTGTGACAAAACGAAAGCCGAAGTTTTAAATTTCATGTTCAAGAAATTGTTCACTCAGGAGAATTCAGCAAACAGACCGTCATATGACCATCGGACAGACTCCCATATGGGTGACTTAATATGAAGCATCATTGTCGTAGAGAAGCAACTGAAAGATATGAAAGCAAATACATCACACGGTCCGGATGGAATCCCGTTTTGGTTTTACAAAGTGTACTCTACAACGTTGGTCCGTCA
Source organism: Schistocerca americana (assembly GCF_021461395.2). NCBI lineage: Eukaryota > Metazoa > Arthropoda > Insecta > Orthoptera > Acrididae > Schistocerca > Schistocerca americana. Next base: position 288,340,039 of record NC_060125.1, read on the forward strand.
CCTGGCCTGCATTTATCGTGAATCTCTCGCCTAGCACAAAGTCCTAAATGACTGGAAAAAAGTGCAGGCGACTCCAATATAAGAAGGGTAAAAGAATGGACCTGCCAAATTGCAGACAAATATCCGTAACTTCGGTTTGTTGCAGAATCCTTGAATATATTCTAAGTTCGAATATATTAAACTTTATTGAGACTGAGAAGCTTACGTCCACGAGTCAGCACGGTTTTGGAAAGCATCGCTCGTGCGAAACTCAGCTGTCCCTTTTCTCACATGATATACTGCGAACTATGGATGAAGGGCAACAGGCAGATTCCATATGTCTTGAGACGGCACCTCACTGCAGTTACGAGCATATGGAATAAGTTCGCATGTATGTGAGTGGCACGAGGATGTCTTAAGTAATAGAACCCAAAGTGTTGTCCTCGACGCGAATGTTCATCAGAGACAAGGGTGTCGTCAGGAGAGCCCCAAGGAAGTGTAATAGGACCACTGTTGTTAACTATATACATAAATGTTTAGGCGGACGGGGTTGGGAGCAGTCTGCGGTTGTTTGCTGATGGTGGTGTGGTGTACGGTAAGGTGTCAAAATAGTGACCGTAGGAAGATAAAACACGACTTAGACAAAATTTATAGGTGTGATGAATCGAAGATAGCTGTAAGTGTAGAAACATGTAAGTCAGTGCGGATGAGTAGGAAGACATTAGTAGTGTCCTGCTTGAGACAATCAAGTCGTTTAAATATCTAGGCGTAATGTTGCAAAGCGATATGAAATGGAACGAGCGTATGAGAACTGGTAGGGAACGCGAATGGTCTACTTCGGTTTATTGGGAGGATTTGAGGAAAGAGTGGTTCACCTGCAAAGGAGACCGCATGTATAACGCTGGTGCGACCTGTTCCTGAGTACTGCTCTAGTGTTAGGGATCCATACCAGGTCGAATTGAAGGAAGACGGAGAAGCAATTCATAGACGGGCTGTTAAGATTTGTTACCGGTAGTTTCGAATAAAACGTGCTATGGAGATGCTTCGGGAATTCAAATGGGATTCCCTGTAGGGGAAGGCGACTTCCTTTTCGAGAAACTCAATTGAGATAATTTAGAGAACCGGCATTTGAAGGTGACTGCCACACAACTTTACTGCCGCCAACATACAATGCGCGTAAGGACTACGAAGATGAGGTTCAAGAAATTAGGGCTCATACAGAGGCGTATAGATCGTAATTTTCCAACTGCTCTATTTGTGAGTGGAACAGGACAGGAAATGACTAGTAGTGCTAAAGGGCAAACTTCGTCACACACGCACCGCGGGGTATCTATGCTGATGGAGATGTAGATTCCTGTGTGGAATCATATGACAGCCACTTTCGAAAATGGGTGGATTGGCCGAGGTAGCCCTGTGGTCTGTCCACTCAGGTCACCTGACCTCCATGTGTCTAGTGTTCTTCCTCTGCGGACATAAGAAGCAGCTGGTGTGTGAGACCGTTGTGAAAACAGAAGACCTCGCAGCTAGGACTGCCGTCGCTCCAGGTACCATTGCAGACTTGCCAGGAACGGACATGACAATCAACAATCAGTGGTCGAGATATACTGCATGCATACAGGCCAGTAGTCGAGCATTCGAGTAGTTCCTGTGAATGCCACTGCTGTCATTAGCATACTAAACTACCTACTGTGTAAATCGTCCCTATCACAAATTGCCATCAGGGACCGCATGTACCACAAGTAAATACATTTGTGTAATGTTCTCTACCTCCTGTATTAATTTCAACGAATAGTTTCGGAATACCCTGCATACAGTGTCGTGTGCATGAATCCGTGTTTCGTCTGAATAAACCACTGGCCACTTTGATTTCGTAGACTTTCCCGGCGTAATAACTGCTGATACTCTTCACGGGTTTGCAGCCGGATCATGTCGTCGCCCAGACGCAATATTTCGGCGGACCAGCTGGCATTTGAGCAAACTGATGGAGTGGCTGTGGGGAGTCCACTCACCCTCAAAGTCGCCAACCTTATTATGGAAGACTTTGAGGACATGGCACTCAAAAATTCGTTTCTTAAGCCAAAGTGTTTTTTGAGTTACGTTGATGACTTTTTATGGTTTGCCCACATGGAATTGATGCTTTGAACCGCTTTTTAGATCATTTTAATTGTCTACATCCGAGTATTCAATTCACTATGGAAACTGAAAGTGATGGTAAACTTTCATTCCTTGATGTTTTAGGTCAACGAAAGGACGATGGGACATTTGGACACAGTGTGTATCGGAAATTTGCTCATACTGACCGCTATCTTCATGCGACCAGCTGTCATTGACCACAGCAACGTAGTGTTTTGCGGACTCTGGTGAAAAGAGCTTATTCCATTTCTGACGAGGAACATTTGAAAGAACAACTTGATCATTTGAAGATTGTTTTTAAACAGAATGGATATACGGAACAACAAATATGCCGTGCTCTTCAGTTTGGTCCGTCACGCGAGCCAATAGAGGATACTTTCGAAGCTGTTGCTTATTTACCTTTTGCGGGAAGTATATCATCCAAAATTTCAAGAATTTTAAGAATATATGACATTAAGAGTGTTTTTTTACGCCGGTGGCCAAGACTAGAGCCCTTCTTGGCTCAGTCAAAGATAATTTGGGCTTGAGGAAGCCCGGGGTTTATGAAATTCCGTGTCACTGTGGCAAGAAGTATATTAGTCAAACTATTCGAACTATTCAGGACCGGTGTGTGGATAATCATCGGCACACTCGGTTGTTCCAGCCTGAGAAGTCGCCAGTGGCGGAACCCTGCCTTAACGATGGACACAGGATGATGTATGACAGAACACAATTGATCTCTCCTGCTTCTCGCTATTGGGAACGTGTTCTTAAAGAATTCATTGAAATTAGATTATCAAGTAATATTATTAACAGGGATAAAGGTTTTCCTCTAAGTAAGATACGGAATCCGATTTTGTCCGACATTAAACAACGGTCTTCTTTTCGATCATTGGATTCTTCCAACTAGTGCTGTTGCGGTTTATTGTTTCTGCCGTCTTCTCACACCGGCGCGCTGCGTATCTACTTGCCGCCAGGGGGCGCTGCCCATCATCTCACGCATGCGCGGTGCTCTGTTCATGGTGTATAAAGGTTTCCATAGTTGTCTGCAATTCAGTTCCGGCCAGGCAGTGCACGAGCATTAACTCACCTGAAGATGGCGGCCAGCTGGTCCGCCGAAATATTGTGTCTGGGCGGCGACATGATCCAGCTTGCAAACCCGTGAAGAATACCACTGGCCACTTTACTTCCGACGCTTCATTTTTACGGCAACATTAAATGCAGTGTTCCTTCTTTTTGAAACTATATCGTCACATTCTACTTTAAACCAGATCCCTTAGAAAGAATAATTTTTCTGTAGTTTCCTTGCAAGCCATTAAGACCATTTCGTGACATAAAAGCTGTGAAGTTGGTATTTCATTGCAGTTTTTATATCATCACGGAAATGGCTGCCTGACAGCACATTTCTGCGTATCGTCACAGCATCGTCTCCTTCTTGTCATTTACACACCATTGATATACTCAGTTTTGACATTTTGTTCGCATATTAAGTCACCTTCTCCGTCAACACTGTCGCATCTTTCTACTTGTGGCTTCTCTCGCCATGACTGTTCAACTTGTACCTGTTTGACCTACCTGACACTTCGTCCAGAAAATTCTGCCATGCGGACAACTCCAGAAAATAGAGACAACAGAAGAGATCCTGACCAGAGACTTGTTTGTACTGGACAATTACTTCAAAATCTGGCGAATTCAACCCAGTGTGCGTGAAAAGAGGTAGATCGCTCAAAAAAAGTCTGGTGAACGTAAATTCGATTATTAGTTTGAGACAGAATTCTTCGTCGCAGTTGGAACCCAAAGTACCTAGTTGTCATTGTGGACCGTATACTATCTTTCAGAAAACACCGTCTTAACCTGGCTCAAAAGTTGAAGACTCCAAACAATAGTCTCCGTAAGCAGTGCAGACTATCTGCGGATCTTCAGCAACCACCATGCAGTTTTCAGCCTTGGATTTGGTGTATTCAAGTGCTGAGTATTGTGCACCTGTTTTGAAGAACAGTCATCATACAAGGCTCGTTGGCAGTGTTGACACCCAGCTGAATACTACAATGTGCGTCATATATGACACAATCACATATACTCCAGTTCACTGACTTCCACTGCTAACCGGTATAATGCCTTCTGATCTGCGCAGATATACTGCCATTATGAGGGAATTCAACAAGTTCTCCAGGAAGCGTAGTTTACCCCTGCCTTGCCACTTTTGAATCTTAAGACTGAAATAGCGCCACCCAACCCCGCGTGATGCTACTAATACGGATGTCAAGGATTTTAAACTTCTTGATCAATGAGAAGGTCGGTGGGAGGCAGTGACAGATGTGCGCCTGCATAACTTCTTTACACGTGCTAGCCTTCAAAGTGGAAGTTGATATCGACACAAGATAAGGATTGCCCTGAACAGAAGCAGAACTGGCCATGGCCGGTGTAGAGATGTTGCCCACAAGTGGGAAAAACTGCCTAATCGATACAGTGATTGCGATGCTCCACACCAGACTATTCATCGCATTGTCAGTGACGGCAAGATTCAAGCCTATCACCGTGAGGAAGAGGACTTCCTGCTGGTTACCCGAGATGCTGTGCGTTGGATTGGAGGACTGGATATTTATTTATGAAGCACAGTGTTTACAAAGTTTCTCACCTGTAAATACGTACATGTAATCACTGATATGTCTGTATAACACCGCTCCCTTCTTGGCTAAATGAACGTAATGTTTGTTTCTTCCACGCGATTTCACTGGGGTCTCAGAGATCCAATTTAGATGAACTGTTAAAACAGAAAGTGGCCCAGTTTCATAAAGAACAAATGCTTGCTTCTTCTGTACGGGGCATTAGTTTTAATATGAACGAGGAAGCTATGTTGTTTGTCTTCCTGTTCACTGCATACATTTACGATGTTAATAAAGTTGGTATTGGTAGAGCATGCGTTATTTCGCTAACTAATTAGTCAAAATCACAGTTCTGTAATAAATAACTTTCTGTTTAAAGCCTAGTCTGGGAAAGTTCTTGGATGGGCTTGTTTCGTAATTACTTAGAAAAGTTTCTCAGCAGGGAGAGATATTATTCTCTTGTAGTCGCTGCGCGTCGACGCTCGAGAATGCTTGGTATGCCTCTTGACTTTTCCTTGCGAATTATTATTCAGAAAAAAAGATTCCTAATCTGAAGCCGTCTTAACCATTTGCTTTAGTTTTTCAGCTTGGGATTTCATTGAATTAATTGCTTTTTGTAATTAAGCGCTTGCCTGGGCAGAGAAGCTGTCTTCAAAGGTTGTTTTCGAACTACTCAGAACACGATAACACCATGAAATACTTCTCTGCAATATATTTTAAGATCACTTCACAAGACATAAGTGGCTCACAACGAGCACGTACATTTGGCAAGGAGCAGTACTGGTAATCATAATAGTAGTAACGATACTAACTTAACCTCCAAAGAGTTTTATATTTAGTATTCGGTTACTCTGACCTTCATCATTTTTGGTAGTTGCGCTATTTTTATTACTAAAATATTACCAAAGGCGTTGAAAAATAAAAATAAATTATAAAGAAAATGTTCGTAAAAACTTCAGAGTAATCCCCAGTCATATAAAGTGTGGTTACATGTACTAGCCATACGCTAAATAAAATAAACTTCTCATCAGCAATAGATTCATCGACGTTTACAGCAAACCATCGCGGTTGCCTGCGAAGCAATTTTCCACGATCGTTTTCCATTTGCACTTCGAGGTGCACTATTTTGAACTGGAAAGTGTTAGTCACTAGTGATTGAGCTCGTTGCCTATGCGGCTTGGTCTATACTTCGATCTGTCCAGTAACACTGGCCGGGTGCAGCACTCAGTTTTACCACTCGTTGTTATGTCAACAAAATAATCGTAAATAGGTCGTGTTGGTTGGGACGATTAAGGAGGCAAAAATAAATACACCTTGATTGCACAAGGAGAGACTTCAAAGGAATTGTACTGCAAACAAGACGTAGTTTGGGGAAGAATCACTAGTGCATGTAGATTGAGCAGCTCGCGTCATGGGCAGTTGGTCGTCGCTGGGGGTAAGTTGCGGGCCGCCCTCCCGCACTCCGGCGGCCATGGTGTCCCCTCCCATCCCCCCACCCCACCCCCACCACCACTGCTAATTGCAGCGTACTGCTACTGGCGCCTCGGCAACTCCTCTCGAAATAAAAGAGCGTCGTTGCAGCGCCTTTAATTTAATAGCGAGGGCGTTCCCGTTGTTTGGCTTATTAGCACTGCTGATGCAGTTTTTGCGTCGCTGGGTCCCAAGTCGGACCGGCGACGTCGTCGCGTGCTCTGCAATCTGGGACGGCATTAAACTCCGGGAGATTTCTGCCTATGTTTTCCTGCTTTCACTTTGTGCAATTGCGTCCTAGCCGAATCTAGAATCTACGTCTGCAATTACGCTCTTCAAAATGACCGTAAAATACGTGGCAGAAAAGGTTTTTCTCGTTGCAGCGCCAGATAGAGAACGTGTGCCAATTTAAATTACTTTTCATTTGCTGGTATCGATTCCTCCACAACTTCATCTTTTGACTTTCTCTGAAGAAGGGAAACGCTGACAAAGTCACCCATCAGTCCGTGTACCGCGCCGTCCTATAAATAATAGTAATTTTATTATTTTCGTCCGGGATACATTTTTCTGTGCTGTTTCTTCTACTGTACTGCGTAATACTAAATATTTTTTAAGCTTGTTGGAACCAGCTTGTTAATTTAGGTAGCCCCAGAACTGATGCGGAAGATATGTCATGTTAGCCATTTGCAACGCATATAACATACTATTACTTAGCAGTTGGTACTTCTTGTCTTCTGGTATATTTCATCATTACTTCTTGATTTCAGACTTCATCGGTTCTTATTGCAGCTAAGCTTTTCCTAATATATTTTCTCTGTAATGTTAGGAGTTTGATTTATAATTAGTGCTGTATACTCGCTTGCGTACAAGCAGTTTCGTTACGTCCGTGTTAGTGTATTTTCGTATTTCTAGATAAGCCGAATTTGTCGTAAATTTTGTGAATCTTTTCGTGTACGGTAGTTTTTTCTAATTAGTTTTTTGAATATCCTCTCCCAGATACTTGAACTTCATGCGCTTCTTTATCTGACCAAGATTCGGTACAAAAAACTTGAAGTATTTTTTACGATCAAAAATCTAGCTTTCTGTTCAGAGATTAGTTTTTGTTCTCCACAGAGATTAATTAACGTGATATACTAACTTCTTGAAGGCAAAGCGTCTACAAGATAAATATAGTACTTCAAAATCATCTGCAGACACCAGTCAGTTTACTGTAATATAGTGTTTTGTTTTTTCCCATGCTTATTCGTGGTATTTGGTGTTCTTCAAATTTATTCCAAGACTTTCCTATTTTGGACTAATACGCAGTTTTTTTTTAAAGGGCCAAGAGAATTTTGCCTATGAATTTTGCTTTGAGACAGTTTTCACAGATTGGTTTTCCCAATTCATATTTGAGATCATATGTTTCGATTACCTAGTGGAGCATTTCTTTCTCAGCAGTGTCAGACACCTTCTTGAAACATGCAAATGTGTTTATGGTATTTAGTTTCTGTGATGTGTTAGGGATTCTAAAATAAATGTCTGCCCAGGACATGATACGCTTCTTTTACATTAATCTTTATATTAATTTCATTTTTATAAATAGTTTTCTCATTCTTTCATTGACCCTACGAGCGACAAAATCATTCGTTTCTTCATCGGAGCGTAACAACTCACGTACTTAATTACGCACGTGTCGGTATCATCGCTAGACCTGATGTTTTTAATGGATACAATAAACACTCCGGCACCTTGCAACGATGACTTGTACTTTCCAGTGTGTTAAGCCTTGTGTCCCTCCCGCACTTTCTTCACGGACGAAGCTCGAGAAGAACTGTTGCCCATAGACTAATGCCACACTAGGTGATTTTCTCCGTTCGATAATACTCCCGGCAAAGACGACTGAAGTCGTGTCACACTTCAGACGACTATATTCGTGACCTAGCGGTAGACGAAGTGGCGCCAAAACAAAAACGGTGGAGATACACTTGCGACAAAAATCTATGGCTTTTGCAGATGTGTTGCAACCAGACTAAGAGATAATCTTGAAAGACGAGCTGCATTCTGTGTTTAAATATTTACCTTCTGTAGCGTTATAAGTTACTCGTCATCGTCGCATCATATGAAAATAATGGATTTATCCAATTAATATGAACCGTTAGAGTGAAGGAAAAGAAGTGTCGTTACGCAAGAAATTTAGGTATTACCCGGAGAAATTATTACTAAAAATTCTTTGATTATTATTGATTGTATTTATACCTACTGTCGTTCATTCTTAAACCAGTTTACAAATGAAAAAAATATGAGGTTCGTGATTGTGTTGTTACGGAAGAAAAACTTCACTTACCATTAGTTCACTATAAAAATGATCCATCGGGAAGATATTTAGTGCACAGTTTTGAGAATTTGAATTGACGACCACGCAACGCTCCAGCCAGCGACGCAAATAGCTACGCCGCACTGCATGTGGCCAGTATAGTCAGAGAACAAGAGCTGATTTGGACAAGAACACGAAATAAAGTGGCCTCTTACATCGTTTAAGAAACTGCAAAGTAGTCCCTTCAAGTGCATTTGGGGAAACTGCGTAAAATAAGTCATAATGGTTTTATGGGAAATAGGAAACCAGTTGTGTGTCGTAAGCTCCCTGCCATTGAGAAGAGATGAAGATCGACCAATTTGCAGCACTGTGGTAGATGTTTGTGCGAATTCGAGCCGCGTGTCGCTGACTGTTCTTTCGGAAACACACTACCTTCATATATAGTTAAAATATGGCTACCAGGCCATTGACCTTCTTGTGCGAACGTGCACACTATGCCCCAACTGCCACAAGTAATGAGTGTGATGGGCAAACATCTATTAGGCGCACTACGAATGTAGTGGTGTGGACATGTTGGGAATGTGGGTCTCACGTGGAGCGTGCATGGGATAAGTCCCTGCAAGCGCACTATCCTTTGTTCACTCGGTGGCTCAGATGGATAGATATGTCTGCCATGTAAGCAGATGTCGGGTACGAGTCCCGGTCGGGGTACACATTTTCAACATGTCCCCAATGATGTATATCAACGCCTGTTTGCAGCTAGGGTATCGATTTAATTATCATCTCAATTTCTCGATTAAATTCCAGTTGAAAGCGTCTCCAGTGAGGTAGATTCACACTTGACGGAACTGAACGTCCAAACATTTCACAGTGCATTTCCAGTCACGACATTCAGAAAAGGTCGTCGGTGGAACGAGACGTTGACATTGTTGGGGGTGGTGGATGAGGAGGGGGAGGGTAGACGGTGACGTCAAATCATTAAACCTGTTCTCGCCGCTGCGTGTCATACTGTCCCGGTACACTTTGTACTTCCGTTTATTCTTAATTATAATTGTTTAATTTCTTTGCGTGTTACAAGGGCTCCATAAACATGGCTCTTTCTTCTAAGCGTTCTTCGACAAGAGAGGTCAGCTTTCTCAACGCCGAAGATGATTTAGGTTTTTCAGTGCCTGGATAAAGAAAAAGTCTACAATGTACGTAAATAAGAACACAAAATCATGGAGCAATTTTTCTTAAATATCGGTTTCTTAACAATGTACAGCGACGCTCCATTGAAAGATAAAAATAGTTGTTTCTGACATTACTTGGTACTTAGAAATAAAACCACAATGCGCTAGGAAAATAAGCCTTTCGAACACACACCACATCCATAATTCGCCGCGATGACGGCCAGTAATCCCTTCAGTGCAGATGCACATAAGGCTCGAACTCTTAGGGGAATCGGCGAGATACCGCAAGTAATGAGACTAACGTGCAGAGAGTGTGTGGATAGGTTAGGAATCTGGTCGGACGCAAGGCGTGCTAGGGTAGTTCGTGCGGTTGTAGTGACCACTGTGTCCGGATGGCGTACTGGTCAACGAATCTGCGTGTTAAGCAGGAGACCCGGGTTCGCATCCAGGTCCGGCACAAATTTTCCACTTGCCTCATTGATATAAATCAGTGCCCATTCTTAGCTAACGACTTTCATTCGTTATACATTGTCTTTGTCATGAAAAGTTGGACGACACTTTACTGTTGTTTCACTTCGCAGGGGTTAACCATACTGATTCTGCCAAGAACATGTATTATGAAGTTTTGACTGGAATAATCAACACAAAGTTGCACGAAAAAAAATTTATTCCTGCATCGGTTTCAGGCAGCGAATGCTCTTCTTCAGAAGAATATAATTATCGCATTATTTGCGAGCGTCAAACATACGTAGACGTATAACCTTCTGAAGAGGGTCACTAGGTGCCTAAAATCGGTAAAGGAATAAATATTCTTTTGCGCATTTGTTGAAGATGGATACAATACTAAATTATGAATTTTGCTTTGCCATTAATATTCATTATCATAGCTTGTTGCTTAATTCTGATACTGTATGGAAACACCTTGCATCATAGGTGGTACCTCTTCATGACGCTTTCACTGTTCGGTAATGGGCTAAGGGAAGTGACGTTGTGTTAAGCTTATGTCTTAAAGTGAGCCGGCCGAAGTGGCCGTGCGGTTAAAGGCGCTGCAGTCTGGAACCGCAAGACCGCTACGGTCGCAGGTTCGAATCCTGCCTCGGGCATGGATGTTTGTGATGTCCTTAGGTTAGTTAGGTTTAACTAGTTCTAAGTTCTAGGGGACTAATGACCTCAGCAGTTAAGTCCGATAGTGCTCAGAGCCATTTGAACTATTTTTTTCTTAAAGTGAACACATCGCCATTTGACGGTGACGTCGCGTTCGGTTTCGTTGTCGACCTTCAACGCATCTCCTTCCCAGAGAGATGCCGAACACAGCCTCGTTGTGGTGTGCAGTGTGCTACAGGCGACATTGTCGATTCTGTGGGCGGTGCAAGTCTCGCCGGAGGCGCACCGCGTGACAGGTGCGTAAATAAGGAGCGGGCAAGCTGCAGCAGCTAATTAGGTCGGGCGTCTGCGCAGATTGAATTAATAATTGCTCCCAGTAGCGTCTGGCATTGGGCTTTACTGTTTTCATTATGCGGCCCACATCGCCTGCAGTTGCCGCGGTTTTGTGTCCTATAATGGGTAATTACCAGCGGCTGTACTTCGCAGTCGGGCGTTAATTGAGCGCGCCGTCGGCCGCGGCTTTTAATTATCAAAGTTTTCCAGTCTCGGAGTGCGCCCGCTTCGCCGCCTCGGGCCACAAAGCGGAGATGAAAAATTACCGGCATTAGTCACCGCGGCGTGATTTTTCTGATCCTCCTTATCACAAAGCCGCGAGACGCGGTGCGGGAACACCAGGCGCACGCATCCACCTCCCCCTCCCCAGGCGGGAAATCTCTGCCATTCTTCACCCACTGTTCCGCGGCGCCTCCGCACAGTCCATTTCTTTGTTGTTCCTTGCGATGCGATATGAGGCCAGGCATCTTCTGCGACGTCACAGAAACTCTGCTTCGGTAGGCTCTCGTTAGGGCTGTTTCTGTAGTAAACCTGTGAGCGCGAACCCCCCTCCTATTCTTTTTTAGCCGCAGCCACTTTTGTCCACAACAAGATTGTGTAATTATATCGCTGAAACGCTGAAATTTTTCTTGTTTGAATTCTGTGCGTCAAATTAGATGGCAATGGCGCGGCGTGATAGAGATACTGGTTACGTATACAGAAACAGCGGTTTGGGGGCGAGAGAAACAGCCCGTCATTCTCATTTAAGGTTTTCGTATTTTAAACACCACTACAAGCAGATGCCAGCCCTGGCCCCTGAGTAAGACGATTGTCTATTCCTCTTTGTCTGATTCGAATTAGTGGACAATCTCCAACCTCGATGTTGGTGAATAGTAAAACGTGACACTTCATTTTTTCTTCGGCATCAAAAATGGCTCTGAGCACTATGGGACTTGACATCTATGGTCATCAGTCCCCTAGAACTTTGAACTACTTAAACCTAACTAACCTAAGGACATCACACAACACCCAGTCATCACGGTCTTCGGCATTAATCCGGTGTCTGAGTGTAGGTAAAAACGTAGACAGCGGCTCCTGGATGATTCCGATCCGTTGGACAAATTTCGGGATCTACAAAAGGACGAAAATAATGAAATATAAACGATGACGACTAACTCCAATTTTGCGTTCATTTTGTGTGTGTGTGTGTGTGTGTGTGTGTGAAGTGTCTATGAATATCCTATAAGTCCTGCGCGAATTAGACATAAGAATAAACATTGTTTTATTAGGTCTTACGGTCAATACCTGGGAAAGCAAACCTATGAGACCTATGAATATTGTGGTCGTCGAGGAGGTAATTATTTCAAATGAAATGAGTCTTACATAGATTGAAGGGAAGAGTGTAATTACGTGTAATTATCCTGAGTGGCACACACACACACACACACACACACACACACACACACACACACACACACACACTGTTGCTGCAGATAAGCACCGCTGACTGAGAACCAACCTCATTGGCGATCGAGACTGACCATAATGCAGGCACCTCTGATAGCTGACGAATTTGGGGTGCAAGGGGACGGCGTGCGGTGCCAATCAGACAATTCTAAATGTTTCATTAGAGTCTCCGCCCTGGCTCAGTACAGGAGCCTCACTCACCGTGGCTCAGGCATCCAGCGGTCTCCTGAGTATTGTCGCCCCGCAGTCCTGTTCGAACACAGCGTCGGCCGGACAGTGGCTCGTGGCGCAGTTGCCTTGTCAAGAGGGCCCACGAGAAATATGGGCCTTGTCCACTGTACTTCACGAACGCTCGGCTCCTTACATGGCCCACAGAAAATCAAAATGTAATTGGAAAGGTACACACTTACTCTGTCATGTTACCCACAGCTTGCATGCATTTGCATTCAAGAGTTAGCTACCTCTTCTGAGGAGATGGCTGCTGGCACTCATAATTCCTGGAGTGTCACGTACTGTGACGTACGCGCCGCACCCTGTCGTGAGCCCCTGTCAGCGGTGACTCCGGGTCCGGACGATCTCGGCTAATTGCGTCCTCATGTGTGGCACTGCTCGTACACCCTGGGCTGTCCAGCCGGCGGCAGACAAGTGACGATCGGCAGTGACTCAGTGTCCTGCGCTCGTGGCGGGTGAGCTACTTCCAAGGGCCATTGCTGCCCCGATGTGATGTCGGCTCCAGGTCCCATGGTTTTGGGCAGACTGCCCTAACCCTGAGTCGAACTGTGGTCCACGAACACCATTCCGAATGGCGCCCAGGCGTCACAGCCTCCTGGCAATACAACAGCGATACTGACAGAAGTTAATTCAGTGTAGAATGGCTAGGTATTTATATGTTTCAGAGGTGCAATTGCTTTGGATTTGCTTTGCCTTGCGGCACGGAAAAGGCTTCCGCTCTGCTCCACTTAGGTACTGCTGTGTTGTGTGATTCCACACCTCAACAAACCAGCTCTCCTCCTAACGTTGTGATAGCTGTGTTATATTTTGTGAGGCATAACATTCCTGCTTGCCTGCAGCGTGCACTACTGTGAGCGACTTCCTACTTCGGGCGTTGGTGATAAAACATGGTCGGTGCACCCCAGATGTAGAAACTTGAATGGTACGTGCGTGACAATGTGCACACCAGTGTGTTCGCACGAAGCAAATTAACAACTTTCCATTTTGTTTTTACCTAAGTATTAATATGACGATTTTATTTCAGAATATTTAAATAATATTGTGGTTGCTGTACTCTGTGCCATCAGGTTTTAGAGAACGGCTGAAGTGTGGCTCTGAGCACTATGGGACTTAACTTCTAAGGCCATCAGCCCCATAGAACTTAGAACTACTTAAATCTAATTAACCTAACGACATCACACACATCCATACCTGAGGCAGGATTCGAACCTGCGACCGTAGTGGTCGCGCGGTTCCAGACTGTAGCGCCTAGAACCGCTCGGTCACTTCTACCGGCTTTATAGACTGAGGTGGCGCAGAGATTACGCCATTGGGCGTGCGTTACGATGTGGAGATCCAATGCACTCACTCTGATAATTCTTAATCATTAGAGGAGTATTCCGCAATTACGTCGTAAGCTAGTTGTGTGTCTTCAATAAATGTTCTAATGCGTGTGAGTTCCTAAGAGACCAAACTGTTGAGGGTATTGGTCCCTATACTTAAACTAACTTAAGCTGCGGATCTCTCTCTCTCTCTCTCTCTCTCTCTCTCTCTCTCTCTCTCTCTCTCTCGTGACATGGCGCCTCAGAACGCGCGGCCATTCCGAGGGGCGTGTCTTCAATAACATTGTTGTCAGAGTTGAAAGTGATCCTGGCAGGGTCAGCCACAATGAAAGTTAACCTGGCATGGGACGCACCACAATGAAAGTTAATCTGTTTGGATTATATAAAAAATGATGGAGAACCTGGCAGGGGGCGACAACGAAAGTTGTCCTGGAAGGGTCGTACACAATGAAAGTTAACCCTTGGGGTGACTATAGAAAAATGATTGATTGAGAATGTATGCAAAATATAGTTTACTGACAACATATATTTTCCAAAAACAAAGACAGACATGATCTATGATAACACATTATGATAGAATATCGTAAACAACTAACAAGTGTTTAAAGACCACAATCGACAAGGATGCCAAGTGAGTAAAATACTCTGGCCCTAAAAATGTGATAATGCAATCTGACGCTGAGCAGACTTTGACTGTTCAGATCTACAGAAGTTTATATTGGTGCAACTGAGAGCAAGTGGCTATTGGGATTCGTGCGCCCTGACAAGGCCGGAGCAGCAGTACGTTACCTGTTTACATCGTGCAGCGATGTAACTTGCAGCTGGCGAGATGTGTGGCGCGGAGGCGAGGCGTAAGGCGGCTCCTGTGAATCGATCGCGGCCACGAAAGAAATGCAAAGTCTCTCGATCTAGCGATCAGGCAGATGGATCGCAATTTACTGTCTTCCAGAGCTTTGAAATTTAGGTAGATTCCAGTGTGTGACACACCCATTCACTGGTCGTACCAAGGGCCAATTTGGCTCTCTTACATGACAGAGCTCACAAGGATACCAAACGTCAAGACTGGTAAACCAAAAATAAGTGTGCCCTCGGCAAAGGAGTAGTCTGAAATGTTTGAAGTCACACGGTCGGTACAGTAAGAACTTAACCACAGACTCCCCAGTCTAACTATTCGCAAGTGATGTCAGTCTTGGGACAGGTCCCAAGTATCAACCGCATATACCAGAGCTTCGACCAGCAGTTGCTTCCAGGCCGAAGTCCAGATAAAAACAATTCCGTTTTTCCGCAAAGTGCACGAACGACACAACCGTCACTCCGTCTTGAGTCAATCACAGGGCTTTAGAGGCGCTAAATCTCTCCTCTACACGACAGCACAAACTCATATTGGAAGTTGAAAGCAAGTCTTATTTCCAAGACCAGCGCAAGGGTTAAGAAACCTGTGTCTCTGGAAGAAAAAAAGAGAAACCGTAAATTACTGGCTTTTTTTTTTTTTTTTAGTTTTCGCTGTGGGAGAAGATGTTTTTCTCAGAAGTCGCGTCACTTCCCATGGTAACAAGCGAACAGATACAGTCTTAAAGATCTTTATCTAAATTGCCTATGCCTTGGAGCATGTTAGTCCTAGCTATGAGATGTACTAAAGATTCTATCTCGAAACGTTTCTCATACTTCAGAGTTTCTTCTCTGACCTAGGCGGCAGTTGGAAGTGGGTCACAGGCCTATTTGCAGTATCGGCGAACATGAAAATTTGTAAAGTTTTATTAGGCGTGGCGCAGCACACAGTGCCAGGTCTACGACATCCACTGTGTAGATGCGTTCCTTCAGTCCGTCGCCACCAGGCCAACCTTCGGCTGGCGCCAATGCAGGCATAGCTCGGCATTGTTCTGCTAGAGTCCTGCCCCGTATGGCCGTGGGCCTGTCCGGCAAGATTTACTGAAGCATGGGTTCGCCGCCACTTCCTTTCAGCTTCCAACATGCCGTTTCTACGAACTAAGATCGATAAAAATACCTCGTGCTTTTAGCGCCCTACCAGGCTCCAGAAACTCCTACTCAGGCCGCTAACTTTCTAGTCTCCCTCAAGTTCGTAATGTTGTAACAAAATCTTTATGAAAAACAGGTGAGAGAGTAACTTGTACTCTCTCATAGTGGTCTGCTAAATTGTAACCTACGAACCAACCAAAAGTTCTTTTGGTTAGGTATGTTGGCACAGAACGTACATGTGTTAAAGATTTGTGGGTACTCTTAATTTTCTCCATGCGCGTGATTCTCTTACTTTTACCACTATAAAAATTGACTTCGTTCACCAGTCGTATTATCCATGTGCATGGCATACTTCATTATAGTCGTAGCAAGTCCTTTTACAGAAGTTTCTCATTACGAACACGCAAACCAGTAATGTTATCCTCCGATTAGAATGCGGCTGTTGGCCTCTGTTAGCGAAATCATTAAATTTTCCTGGGTGATGTATTATGGTCTCTCTCGTTTCACCAGATGAATAGGAGACGTTCCTTCAGACTCCGCGCGAGTGACATGCTGTGTGCTGGAGCATCGTCAGAAATCTGGAACTGCGCCGTTAAGGTTTTGTGGCATGCCCTGAGCGGTTTTGTCTCAGTCACTAACAATAAAAAATGAAAGACTGTCATTGACAAGTTGATCGCGCTGCTATGCCTTGTACCCATTATTTATCATAAAATATACTGCCTATGTGCAACAATGAAGTTTTCCTTAGATTGTTAAGTAGTCCCTCCCGCTGTCAGCGTCAGAGTGTCAGATTTTTGGTGCCTACCTACTTGATGCGCTTGTAGCTACAATAACGAACGATTTAGAGTCATAACAAAGTTTTTGTTGTGATCTTCGGTCCCAAGACAGGTTTGACGCCGCTTTCCACGCTGGTCTATCATGCGCAAAGTTCATCATCTCTTCGTGACTACAGTAAATTACAGTCATTTGAACTTGCTTGCGGTAGTCAAGCTTTAGTCTCCCTCACTCTACAATTTTTATTTCTCACACTTCCCTCCAGTACCATACTGACAATTCCTTGGTGTCTCAGAACTCATTCCACCTACAGGTCCCTTCTTTATTCAGTTTGCGCCATAGGTTTCCTCTTTCACCAAATCGATTAAATAACTCTTCACCAGTGCTGTCTAACCATTGTATTGTATTGTATGTTAACCGAGGACCTAGAACGACGGAGAGGCTCCGTGCCCGCCGCAGCCGCAGTGGTCCACAACCCCACGACGACTACCGCAGTCTTCTCCCCTCCGCCGCCCCATACCGAACGCAGGGTTATTGTGCGGTTCGGCTCCCGGTGGACCCCCCCCCCCCCCCCCCTGGGAAAGCCTCACACCAGACGAGTGTGACCCCTATGTTTGCGTGGTAGAGTAATGGTGGTGTACGCGTACGTGGAGAACCTGTTTGCGCAGCAATCGCCGACATAGTGTAACTGAGGCAGAATAAGGGGAACCAGCCCACATTCGCCGAGGCAGATGGAAAACTGCCTAAAAACCATCCACAGACTGGCCGGTTCACCGGATCTCGACACAAATCCGCCGGGCGGATTCGTGCCGGGGACCAGGCGCTCCTTCCCGCCCGGAAAGACGTGCGTCAGACCGCACGGCCAACCGGGCAGGCTGCTGTGTAACCATACAGTCCTCAGCAGTGTAGTGCTCTATTTCTGAAGCTACTATTCTCTCAAGTAGAAATTTATTAATTCCTCTTTTTAATTTTTATTTATTTATTTGTTCTTCCAGAAATTCTTCTTGTGCTACAGCCACTCTGCATTTTACATCCTCTTTTCTTCACCTGCATCTACGTCTTTATTCCGCAAGTCACTTTACGGTGTGTGGCGGACGGCATTTTGTGTACCAAAATAACGTCCTCTTTTTCGTGTTCCAGTCACGTATGGTTAACGGGAGAGAGCCTCCGTGTGGGCTCGAATCTGTCTAATTACCTTCATGGTCTTTTCGCTAGGTGTACGTCGGAGCAAACAATGTATTGGTTGACTCTTCTAGTAACGCGCTCGGGAAATTAATAGTAGTAATAGACCATACGTGATACAGAACACCTCTCTCGCAATCTGCCACTGGAGACGAGTGAACTTCGCCGTGAAGCTTTAGCGTTTACTAAATGAACCTGTAACGAAGCGTGCTGCTCTTCTTTGGATTTTCCGTATTTGCTCTATCTGGTAAGGATCGCAAACTGACGACCAACGAGTGATTAGTAAGCTACTTCCTCTGTTGAGGCAGTATCTCCGTCCAATATATGCCTGACGCGGTATTACTTGGGTGTGGCCGTTCCATTTCAAATCCCTTCGTACACGTACTCCTAGACATATTATGAAAGCAGCTGCTTCTAGCTACGTGTAATCATTAATACGTTTTATGTGTGTGTATTCGCAACACGTTACATCTCTTTATATTCAGGGTCAATCGTCGATACTCTCCAAATCTTCCAGCATTTCACTGCAATTTTTCAGCATCATCCGCGGAGAACCTCATTGAACTTCCGACGTTATCTACTAGGTCGTTCCTCTACACTGTGAAAATTAATCGTCCCATAACACTCCCTGTGGGCACGCCCAAAATTACTTCTCTCTGTTGAGAATGACAGGATGCATTTTGTTTGCCAGGAGCTCTTCAACCCGATCACGTAGTTGGTATGATTTTGCATAGCTCGTATTTTGTCCATTAGACGACAGTGCGGAAGTGTATCGAACACGTTGCCCAGGTATGTATGTATTCCAACCTTCTATTACTCAATCTCCTCCTCCGTATCTCCCTGTCCATCTCCCAACACCCCATCTCTCTGCCCACCTCTTCCGTCTCCTCATACCCCTCTCTCTGTCCATTTTCTCCTCTCCCGTCTGTCTGCCTATCTTTTTCTCCCCCCTGTGTCTGTACATCTCCTCCTTTTCCTCCTCCTTCTCCTCGTCCTCCCCTCTCTATCCATTTGCCCCTTCCCTATCTCTCTTTCCTCCTTCCCCTGTCACCCTGGTACGAGGCTCGTGGTTCTTAACCTAGAATATGTTTTTGCAGATTGTAACTAATATGTATACCAGATTTGATGTAAATGGTTCCATGATTTTTGTATGAGCTTTCTACCCGTGGCTTTGCTCGCAAGCGCACCTATCATATATATTTCACCCATGTTTAACGTATTTAATGCTTACAAATGTTATATTCCACCTGAATGTCCAGCGAATTTCGTCCTGCAGTTTCATTTCGACGCCGCCCCCCCCCCCCTTCCCTCCCCCTCAGAGCGGACCATTGCACTGCACCGCGTGGCCGGGCTACGCGGCGCGTTTACTACGGCCGCCCCGCTGCTCGGTACACAAAAAGGCTTTCAACGGCCGTTCGTTCAACGAGCTGGACCGCTGCCGGGCGCCGGCCTGCCAATCACGTCCGTCACTGGCCGTGTACTCCGCTGACTACGCCGCCAGGCCGGCTGGGTCTCATCACGTAACATCACTTCTCAATTCGGTCAGCTACTGGCCAACTTGAAGATCCAGGGAATATAAAAGATCTCTGGAAAGAACACTTTAAGAAACTGTTAAATGCTGAGGAGCAGGTACATAAGGAAACAACAAATAATGGAGAAATTGAGAGAAGTTGGGTAGCAGAATTACGACAAATTACACGGGAAGAAATGGAAAAAGCTGTGAAGAAGATGAATGGGGGAAAGCCCCAGGACCTGATGAAGCATCAGTGGACATGATAAGAGCAGCAGGTCCAGTGGGAATGCAGTGGCTGTACAGAGTACTATCAGGCGTGTGGAGAAATAGTACAATACCTGACGATTGGAGAACAGGCGACATTGTTCCCGTCTTCAAGAAATGCAATAAAAAAACTTTGTAAAAACTACAGAGGAGTAACCCTTATGAGTCATACAGCCAAGATTTTTCAAAGAATCTTACTAAATCGAATAAGTGAAAAGATAAAAAAGCAGTTGAGTGAAGAACAGCATGCGTTTAGGAAAGGAAGAAGCACGATCGACCTGATATTTTCTATCCATCAACTGATGGAAAAAAAGTTGGGAGTATAACAAAAGGGTGATAATGGTTTTTATATACATAGAAAAGGCATATGACTCAGTTAACATGGGAAGACTCTGGGAAGAAATGAAGAAGATAGATATAGAAGATGGTTCCATTAATGTAATAAAGACAATGTACAGAGGACACAATTGCAGAATTAGAACACCATTGGGGAACTCTGAATGCTTCGAAATAAGACAAGGACTTTCAGCAAGGAAGTATTCTATCTCCTGCACTTTTTAATGTTGTGATGGAGGTAGTGAACAGGGCAGTTAAAGATAAGAAAAAGACGAAAAGATGATTTTTGCATATGATATGGTAATATGGGGTGATAAAGAGGTAGATGTACAGTTACAGCTTGATGCGTGGAAGGAAATAATGGAAGGGTATGGATTAAAAATAAATAAAGATAAGAGTGAAGTAATGGTATTTGGAAGAGAGAAAAGGGATCAACGGAAATATTACCTTGAATGGAGAACCCCTCAAAGTGGTAGGAAGTTTCACTTATTTAGGGAGTGAAATATCTAGGGATCGAAGAACAACTAACGAAATTAATAGGAGGTTACAGAAGGGAGGCAATTTCTACCAAACAATAAAACACCTGATTTGGAATAAGGAAGTTTCAGAAAAAGTAAAACTCCTTATGTATAAGAATTATTACTTCCCTATTGTCACCTATGGTGGAGAAACATGGACAATGACAGAAAGGGACTGGAGCAGACTGCAAGCAGGGGAAATGAAATTTCTCAGAGCAGTTAAGGGAAAAACAAGAATGGACAGAGTAAGGAATGTAGAGATTAGAAAGGACATTAAACAAGAAAGTATGAGAGAAGAAATGAAAAAAAAAATGTATTAAGATGGTATGGGCATGTTAAGAGGATGCATGGGGAGAGACTCCCTAAAATTATGGAAGAACTAAAGATGAATGGGAAAAGACCTGGAGGGCGCCCAAGAACACGGTGGAAAATGGGAGTGAGAATATCTGTAGAAAGGAGAGGTGTGACCTGGCAGCGAGTGGAGGATGAGAAGTGGTGGGAGGACCGAGCCAAATGGAGAGGACTCGTCAGCACCCAGACCCGGCAGTAGCTGGGTTCAGATGTAGGTAGGTAGACTTGCCAACTTGCCACGACGAAGTAGTGCGCGGCGTGGTGAACGGTAAGTGCGCGGATACGAAGGAACAGGTAAGACCGGAATTGGGTGCCAATAGCTTGTACTCATTGCAAACGTTCTAGTCATAAACAGACTCGTTCACCGGATCTCAACCCGTGCGATTTTTGGTTATGGGGCCATCTCAAAAGTATCGTGTATGCAGAGACCATTCTAGATGTGGAGACACTGCAGCAGCGTATTCGTGCTGCCTTTGGGTCTGTTCGAATGCAGGCTGGCCGATGTAAACGTGAGACAGAGCATGCGTTGAGGCACATGGAAATTATTGCACGGTACAGCGCATATTATACCGCAGTCTGTGTAACAAATTATGATTGAATAAATGGCCTCTAGCTCGGAAACCACGCATTTCTTTACACAAGTTCATTAGACGTTTTTGTTCCGTATCCTCTCATCGATCAGTCACACGGTGGAAAAAATCACCTTGTATTTATTGATTTTAGGAACTACGTTTTCCAGCTGATGTGCTATTAAACGTATTTATTTGTTTGCTTATTTTCGACTGCATTTTAGACTACACAATTCTGAAGTAAGAGCCCACTCTTAAAACCGTCACTGCGTAGTCATTCCTCTTAAGAGTAAGTTTTACTTGTGTCAGCGATGTTTACGTATTTCTTATGCATAATACAGTAGGATTCCCCGTAATCTGTGTAAAAGGAACTTACTCTTTATATAAGTATTGCTATCGATTTCGCATCACACTGCGCTCGTATTTATCACTCTGCGAGCTTCAGGTCTGACATTTGGCGACTTAGAATGCTTCCAACGAATTTCTGTCGTGCCTCCGCTTTTTATGAATTTCTTGAGGCCGTTTCACCCTAGTTCGCTCCCGATCTTTTCTTCAAGAAATTTTACCGCTGGTATTGTTTCCAGTGGTTTATTAAAAGTGGGACTTACCCTTCTCATGCACATCGTAATAATATAAAATTGTGTTGGAGATAAAGTTTCAGCCTCTGGACGAAACGTCGATCCTATGCACATCTTTCTGTATGTCCTTAAAATTTCCAAGCGTTGTAAGTTTCTTATATACAGCAGCATCATCCACGAAAAACCTCACGGAGCTTTTGACGCTGTTCACGAGATCATTTCTATACAGGCTGTAAAAAGATTTACTCGACATTTTAATGTTTTAAGAGGATATCAAAAATTGATCAGGTGTGAGTAGCACTGGCACTCTGTGGGTTCCTTACAAACACTATTAATATAGCCAATTCATCAATATACACAATTCATCGATCCCGGGAACCGAGAATATCGGTGAGTTTTGTCATTTGTCGACATCGATACTGGCAAGATTTTTTCCTTTACTCGTACTGTGAAACCTTGCTTCTTGCCAAATTGCATGATTGTAGGTCAACGAGAAGTGCCCTGTAGGTTCTGATGAGAGCGTTTGCGAGTATCAAAATATGTGACGTAGATAGCCATATCTTTTGATTTCATTGACTTACAAGCTTCAATTTTACACTGCCAGGTGTCCATAGGCCTTAGAATGCGGCATGAATTTCTACTTGATACCTCTACCCGTTACTGAGAAAAAGTGTTCTTAATAGTCGGACAGACAGACTACAAAGTGACCCTATAAGTGTTCCTTTTTTACCGATTGAGATGCAGAAACATAAAGACAAACATTTTTTATGTGATAAAGTCACAGGTTCACATTTTCACCTCGAGGAATCCGTGAAGGTTTTGGCGCTCTTGATGTTCAGAGAAACTGTTCAAACTACCGTGTGATGAATGTTGTTCTAGAGACGTTTCTCGAGGTGTCATTCATTTACATTAAAGGATAATTGGCATATTCGTGCTAATTACTGTTCGAAATTCCCACAGCTGTAGTGAAACGGGCAAACAGCTCTTCTGGAGCGTGTATTAGTCCGTCTTACGCCAAACGATTCATTCCCTTCCCCTCCTCCCCCACCCTCCAAACACAGAAAGAAAAACATTGGAGTAGTAGTGGCCACGGTACTGGCCCACCCCTCCCAATCCAACAATTAGAGAAAATATTGCCTAAGCGTTCAATCATCATATCTCCATGAATGAGATGCATGTGAGCCAAGTCAGTTAAAGTGCAATAAGTCGTCAAGAACCTATAGACATAACAAGAAATTTTAATGAAAGAAAAAATAGCACAAACAATAGTAAAGTAATAGTTTATACCTCTAGTGTCATATAAGGTTTTCGTTGCGACGCCTTATACGGCGCTTGAGGGAGCACCAGTGACATCACAGAAGGCATCACGGCTATGCAAGGACGGTACCAGCAACCAGAAGTGAGTAACCTCTTAACGATGACTGTGGAGTACTCTGCCGTAAGCTCGTGGGTTTTAAACCACTTTACGCGGCTTGAACCTCGAGAGAATTTTGTCAGTAAATGTAATCGTGTATGAAATCAATTACAAAATCAACTCGGTCGATACGAAGCAGTCGAAACGACAGTGAACATTGGTGTAAAGGGAAGTCAAACACCAAATCCTTCAAGGACCCCTAATGGCAAAAAGGTGCGCCTGTGACATTTCAATCTCCTCTAAACACACTAAAATTTTAGTACATTTTTTTGTCCTCTATATATCGCAAACAGTGACGATCCTGTAACACTGTGTACTGTTCTCCCAAAATTACTTCTACATCCGGTAGTATTGTCCAGTTAACT
This sequence comes from Schistocerca americana, assembly GCF_021461395.2. Classification (NCBI taxonomy): domain Eukaryota; kingdom Metazoa; phylum Arthropoda; class Insecta; order Orthoptera; family Acrididae; genus Schistocerca; species Schistocerca americana. The sequence goes on from NC_060125.1 coordinate 288,363,945, forward strand.
ACTACGTGTTCAGTACTCGAAAGTCTTCTTTGAGAATCCGTTGCACCGTCGTTCCTTAAGGTCAGCGAGAATATTACGAATTTGAGTAAAGACTGCAGTATGCGATATTCTGGTGATGGAATAGTTGTCAAAAAATACAGCCAGTGTGCTTTTCTTTAGAATCCGAGAGCGTGTTGTAGGGATGATAGAACTGAAAGTTCGCCAACTACAACGATCCAAAGCCTTACCTTGTCTCGGTAATTAATTTTTGCGCTGAGAATACTATTGTTCGTGGTCCCTGTAAGAGATTTGGATGCCGTTTCTCGGAGTGAGTGCTAGCACCAGCTCGCTCCGTTGTGTGGAGTACTACGAGGAGAGTTCAATATGTAATGCAACACTTTTTTTCTGAAAGCAGGTTGGTTTTATTTAGGATTCCAATACACCATATTATTTCCCACTCTTTTGGCTACAAAACCCAATTCTTTAACGTAATCTTCGTTCAGTGCGACGGCCTTTAGCCACACCTTACCGGAAGAACCTATGTGCATTCATGGCTCCACTCTGCTGTTCGACGTCGCAGCCAGCGTCTTGCTGCATCAATGGTGTCCCCATCATCCACGTGCTGTCTTTTGATCAGCCTCGTAACGCCCAAGTAGTTCACACAAATGGCCCATCGTTGTTCTTTATAGTCTTCTATTAGGCAGCTAGGAACACAGCTGGTACACCCCTTTGAATACCACATCCGGTAGTAGTGTGTGTATGTATGCGTGTGTCAGCACTACCAACAGAGACGTCCAGTTGAGCAGCGAGGTGTTTGTGTGCGCTCCGTCGATCACCTCGAATAAGGGTGTCCTCACGTTCGAACATTGCAGGCAGGAGTCATAGCTGTGTGCGGCCGGCTGGCACGCAGGTGATGGGACGGTTTGCGCGACATTGCTACGATAATGACAGACGCCTCACCCATCGACTCACTGTGCTTTTGTTCACTGGCAGATCTCCGTATGCATTTTACAGTTGCCTATGAATATCGGCGCTGCTCCAGTTTTCCGCCAAAAGAAATGCTGTGACTACTTTACTTTAAACGAACCTCCTGTCGGGGTATGAAGACTCCTACGCCATCTGTTGGTGTTCTGTTAAGTCTGTACATTGTGCTGCCCTCTGCTGCAGATGTATTTCAACTGTAACTGTAAAATGGACGTGTGAAAATAAAGGCGTGTGTGAGCAGAAATTTTACTGTGTCCTTGATTTCACTAGTATGTAGCAACATTTTGGTGCCGAAACCCGGGGGAACATGAAGAGATCGAGGCCCCACTACCACTGGACAGCGTTCAGCCTTCAAGACCATTTGCAGTAACGGGCATCGATTTTGCCGGACCATTATATGTCAAATCTGGACATCAAACAAAAGGTCCTACATGGTCCTATTCACATGTGCAACAACAGGGGCTATTCATATTGAGCTTGCAACTGACACGTCCACTGACAGATTTTTGATGGCCATGCAACGCTTTGCAGGACGTAGGAGCCTACCAGTCACTGTCTACTCAGACAATGCTACAACATTCCATGCAACTCAGTACTGGCAGAGCTTTTCAAAACGATGCAGCATACTGACGTACAGCTCTACTGTGCCCACCATGGAATCACTTGGAAATTCATACCACCACGTGCGGCTTGGTGGGGAGGCTGGTGGGAACGCAGGATAGGCTCAGTCAAGCGCTGCCTGAGGAAAGTTCTTGGTCGCTCCCAGGTGGATGAAGAGAGCTTAAACACCACCTTGATCAGCATAGAAGCCACAATAAACTCACGACCCACTTTCTAAATGGTGGGAAATTAGTAACAATTCCATGTGGGCCAGAGCCAGCAACTAGAAATGACCTCGCCAAGGAGTTCCGACTCAGACAAAAGGTCAATGACGACATCTGGCGCAGGTGGAAGACAGAATACCTCCTGCTGCTAAGACAATATCATGCGGTGAAGGGATACCCTTCGCAAAGGAAACCGAGAATTTGAGAGGTTGTTCTGCTCCAAGAAGACAGCACACCACGGCACTTGTGGAAGAGGGCTGTGGTAGAAGTAGTGCGGCATGGCAGAGACAGTAAAATACGGTGCATCATCCTCCGCCAGCCAGATAGTATGAAGATCTGTCGACCGGTCCAGCTGGTCATCCCCCTCGAGATGGACAAGGGTGGTTAGGGTGTCGGGGAATGAAGACTCCTACGCCATCTGTTCGTGTTCTGTCAAGTCTGTACATTGTGCTGCCCTCTGCAGCGGATATATTTCAACTGTAACTGTAAAATGGACGTGTGAAAATAGAGGTGTGTGTAAGCAGTAATTTTACCGTGTCCTTGATTTCACTAGTGTGTAGCAACACCTCCGTTACAGATGCCATTTGAAGCCTACGCGTAGCGTCGCGACATATCGGAACTTCCTGAGATTCCATGGGCTGAAGCAGGAATATTCCACGACGCACCCCAATAAATTACGCATTTTTTTCAGCCTGTATTGGCCGAGAAAAAGGAAGTTGCATTGCTTATTGAAAGCGCCTCTGAGTTTGAAAGGGGGGTTGTAATATTATACGTCATAACGGGAAGTTGTCTTCAGGCAATTTTTAGTGCTTGATGCTGCTGGTCCCGGCGGAGGTTCGAGCCCTCCTAGAGTGAGTGTGTGTGTGTGTGTGTGTGTGTGTGTGTGTGTGTTTGTTTCTTTGTCCGTAGGATAATTTAGGTGAAGTAGTGTGTTAGCTTAGGGACTCATGACCTTAGCAGTTAAGTCCCATAAGATTTCACATAGTATTTGAACATTTTTTTTTTTTTTTTTTTTTTTTTTATGCTGCAAGTATGACTGCAAACGTTATAATAGTGGTTGGATATGAGAACCGGTTGATTATCACTGTTGGAGGCGAGACGTTCTTGAATCTTTGACGTAAATTATAAAGCTTGTTTCTCAAGTCGATCTCGCTTTTTGTGATGAACAAATAGACCACTGTAATATTCTGCTCTTCTTTCAGCCCTCATGGTTATTGTCGATGATGGTGCGTTAGTGTTCAAAATACTATAGTTGCATCTATTTTTTTTCTGACATTAGTATTACAATAAAGACTAGCTGCATTGGCATAAAACCAGTCAACACTCTTTGAAGTACTGATCCCTCTGCGTGTTAGCTACGCTTGACGGTTTTTGACAGCTGTACACTTTTTTTCCGTGCCGGAACACTCTCTACATCTGCTCGGAATCCTGTTATTTCCGCTTCCACCGCTGGGCCGCACGCACCGCAGTGTAAAGATACCGGTGGGCGCGTGGCGTTTGACGTGCTTCTTTGATTCCTGACGAACCACGCTGCAGTATTCCGAAGCAGCATTTTTGCCTTTGATCTCGTGCGGTCTCCTTTTCATGGCGTCAATCACGCGCGAACAGAACAGTCCAGAACAAAGCCGCACTCCACTACCTGTGGGGGAAAGTATGCTGCTTTGATGTGTCAGTAGTACCGATATTAACAGAAACAAAAATGCCCGGACGCTTGCGTGTGCTCTCTGGACTGCGAAAATCGCTTTAATCATCTTCAGATTATAAAGCTTCGAATTTTACTGCGCCAAAGCAAAATTTTCAATACACCGCAAAATCTAGTACATACCTAAACTGTATGCGAAACAATGATTGACGTGGTATCAAATATTGTGCCAAAAATTTAATTGTTCTTGGCCCGTCTGTTTCAGAAATACACACACAAAAAAGTTTCATGTCACAGTTCTGCTATCCTCGCGCTGTTTAACAATTGGTGTCTGATAAACCTGTATCTGGAAAAAAAAACCATGTGCGTCTGGGACATATTTCCTGTGTCACAAGGAAAATCTGATTAAATTCTGTCAGTCTCGTATGGTATCAATTACATCTCTGTTGCTACCCTACACTGCATGTAACTTTATCTTTCCCTCTTGGCCGTGGAGCGAAGATCGCTGGTTGCTTCATTTCTCTATGCACAAACGAGCGCCGTTCTGCAAGTAATGCAACAATTTTTTTTTCTCGGCTAGTTTCGGCCGAAAATATGAGGAATTTGTTGTGGGTATATGGTGTAACATTTCTGCTTCAGCTGCTACAGTTTCACGAAAGTCCGATAGGTGGCGGGCGCTATATATAGCCATCGAAATGACGTCTGTAACGGAGGTCCATTCTGAGCAGAGAGCTGTAATTGAATTTCTTCCGCTTGAAGAACGTCTAGAGAGACCTGGCAGTGAACAAAAGCACGGCGAGTCGTTGGGCCAGATGTCTCCCGCGTGCCGGCCGGCCCTACACAGCTGTGCTACCCTCAGGAAATTGAAGAAACGATTTCACCGCGTTCGTCGCCACAAAAATGCTAAAGAATTTCTCTTCCTCTGCAAGGCCTGACGTAGGTCCGCGCACCCGAGGGGAGCTCACGAAACTTCGTTGGACTGTTCCTCATCCACCCTATAGCCGCGATCTCTCATTCACACTCACACTTCGACTTCCTTCTGTTGGGCCCAATGAAGGATGCATTCCGCGGAAAGCACTATGTGGCTGATAGGGAGATTACTGGTGCAACAAGACGTTTGCTCCGACATTAATCAGTAGAGTGGTACCATGCAGGCGGTATGGAGCAGGAAAACAATGTTTCCGGGACTGGTTCCTTAAAAATTTTGACTGGGGGATCCTGACAAACGATGATACGAAATGTAACGCAAAAGCCTTTTTATTTATCGATTCCTCCGTCGCTTCTTGATAGAACAATTCCATAGTGAGGGTTGAATAACACTTACGCGGCTTTTTGTTCTACTGATACTTACTTGTATGAACTATTTTTCGGCTTATTAGGCCATCTTCAGATAACTACTGGGAATTGCTTACAAGGAGCTTGTGTTCTTACGAAGATACAACGCACTTACATACCTTCTTTAGCTGTGGTATTGTCTTTGGACTTGTCAAACGGGTCTTTTGACTTTTTGTGCTGTAAAACTGTTCTTTAACATAAAAAATCACATTTTATAGTTTGTCAGTACCATATATGACAACAATTAGAATTATTTAGAATACACATTATTATAAATTTACACTTTTTTGGTATTTGTTGTGAACAATTGCACTGGACATTAATTGTTGGTTGTACAACAGCGATGTTTCCTTTGGCGGTTACATCTTATTAGAAAATTGTACATTCTATATACCAAATATTACATTGTTACAGTTCGGAATGTAAACACACAATGGATATTAACAAACACTTAGCCCTAAATCCCCAGCTGGTCCTATATGACCAGTTGCAACTGAGCACATCACCACTCTTAAACTTTACACAATAAAGTAAACTAGCTACTAAGCACAAAGTGTCCCAATAGTAAACAAATTGACGCCCCAATATAATGTAATATCCCTTATGTGTTTACATTCCTAACTGTAAAAATGTAATATTTGGTATATATTAAATGCACAATTTTCTAATAACAAGATGTAACCGCCAAAGAAAACATCGCTGTTGTACAGCCAATAATGTGCAGTGCAACTGTTCACAACAAATACCAAAAAAGTGTAAATTTGTAATAATGTGTATTCTAAATAATGCTAATTTTTGTCATACATGGTACTGACAAACCATAAAATGTGAGTTTTTATGTTAAAGAACAGTTTTACAGCACAAAAAGTCAAAAGACCCGTTTGATAAGTCCAAAGACAATACCACAACTAAAGAACGTATGTAAGTGCGCTGTATCTTAGTTCAGAATGCTTGGTTCGTAAGAACACAAGCTCCTTGAAATCAATAGCCAGTAGTTATCTGTAGATGGCCTAATAAGCCGAAAACTAGTTCACACAAATAAAAATCAGTAAAACATAAAACGGCCTAAGTGTTATTCAACCCTCAATAAAAGCCTTTCTTTCTTTTTGTAAAAAGTAAAAGGCGTACTGGAAAAGATATTGAGAATATGGAAAGAAGAACTCAAAGGCACCAAGAATGACATCAGAATTGGAACAAAAAAAGAAAAAATAGAAGTGGACTGTTTAGCTTTTGCAGACGATCTGGCAATAATTACAGAAAACGAAGAAATAGCTCAGAACTACCTGGAGAAACTACAAGAAGTTTCGGCCAGAGCTGGACTGCAGATTTCATTTGAAAAAACCGTGTATATGTCTAATCATAGAAATAACAAGAAAAATCTTATTACTAAATACGGCAATATTAAGAGAGTAGAAAAATTTAAGTAATTAGGTGAAATAATTCAAGTGAATGGTTTAGACAAGAGTGCAAACCAGGCGAGAGCAAGGAAAATGGAATTTGCTTTTCAAAAAACCAAAGACATATATAACAAAAAAAACATTTCGATTCAAGCTAAATTAAGACATTATAAAACTGTCATTAGACCAGAATGCCTGTATGCATCGGAGTGCCTAACTCTTAACAAAAAGGGGGAAATAGAAAACATGGAAAAGAAAGAAAGGAAAATTTTGAGAAAAATATTAGGACCGAGAAAGATTGGAGAAGAGTACAAGCTAAAGAGTAATAAGGAAATATACAAAACTATTGAGAAAGTGAGTGAGGCAATGCGTAAACGCAGACTAACGTTTTATGGTCACCTGTCGAGGATGGATGGAAACAGACTAACAAGAAAAGTGTTTGAACATAGTAACAGGAACGAAAAAACCAACAATAAATGGATACAGATGGTGAAAAAGGATTTGGCCTATTTTAATGTCACCCGTGAGTCAATCAGGGACAGGGAAAAGTTTAGACAAATAGTGAACGAAATTAAGTGTTTTCCAGAAGAAACGAAACTAAAGAATAATAACAGGAAATGGTCGGAAGAGCGGAGGAGGAACCACTCGAAAATGATGAGGAAATATTGGGAAGAGAGAAAAAAAGATCAAAAAGCCGGGCAAGTGAATTGTTGAACGTGGTCCAAAGATGGCCGAAATCGAAAGAAGAAGAAGAAGAAAAGGCGAATGTCCTATTCGTGCTTATATTCACACGACAATCCACCATATATGAGAGGAGGAGTGCATGTTCACATTCCGAGGCCCGAACGAAATAATTCAGCTACGAAGTCCAGGGGTAAATGTTCTTCAACACGCTATGTGATGTGCACACAGCGATCGTATCTTCAATGAGGCTACTGTGTCTGCTGTTAAGCACTCTCGCTGAAGGAGTGACGTATCGACGCAAATAGCTTTCGGTACACAGAAGAAGATGCACACACACACATTAGTAAGCAGGTAACCTCTTCGTTCGTTCCAGGAGGAACAGGAACTTGCATAGAATCCAGCGGGACTGAAATCAGATTATGGAACAAATGCACAATAGAAAAGATCATGCAAAGAAATTAAGTTTGCATTTAACGCTTATAGACTGTAGAGTTCCTCTGAGAAAAAGCACTTGTTGTCGGGAATGAGAGCAGAAATCGGTCATAGTTTATTCATGGTATAAAACGACGAAAATGCGGACCCAGTGTAATCTCTACCGGACTATGTATGCCGAGCAGCGTAAAGATACGAAATCAACGATGATAATATTGATGGCAGCTCTGTACTGCTCGTACTAATAGTAACCGGTTGTGATGTGTGCGTCGTTTCATAGCCTCGATTAGTTTTTGTACTTGTAGGTCACCTGCCATATTCGTTACGCTTCGCATGTCCAAATATTGGATGCGTCGCTCAGTACTTACTAGTAGTAATTTTTGCACCGCAATAGAGGTACACGCTAAATTTCGGTGACTCGTCCTTTAATCAGAGCGTGTTACTTGAATGTTTCGGGATTTTCCGAAATATTTATTTTCGTGTAGAAGGTGTTCACAGGCGACACTTTTCTGCAGTAGGAAGATGGGAGCGAATTTCGCTTTTGATGCCTACGGCGTAACGTCTTACGGGCGAAGGAGAGCGCAATTGATTTGATGGCGTGGCTCTTTTACGGTTTCTTCTTCAATCGCCAGCCTGCCTTAGAAGACGGAAATGTGATTACACTCATTCTGGCCGAGGTTGAAGCACATGTGCACCTTTATGGCTGTAGGATGCGAAGACGCCTTTTCACTTCCTGCCAGGAGAGAGATACTAACAAAAGTGGTGTGGTACGACCGTCAGTCGCGCTAAGGTAGTTCGGTCTGTAAGAACATTGCCCACGAAACGCAAAGTCCCAGTCTTTCACACAATTGTAAACTTTCGGCAAATTTCAAATGATAATTCTGTCAATGAAACAGAATGCGACATCTGTTTTCGCCTCTGGCGTCTGATGAAATTTGGCAGCAGCCACAGTTGTTCTGGTATCAACTGTGTTCTAAAAAGTGGAACAATTTGACTTTCGAATCATTTCCAGAAAAGATTTTATGCTATGATGTCCATATTTCACGTGATAAAGTTTTTTTCCCAGATTCATCAGTTTACTAATCAGTTTGATGTGGCCTACCACTATTTCCTCTCCTACGCCAGCCTTTTCATCTCAGACTTGTTCCTGCTCCCTACATCCTCAGTTATTACCTTGGTGTATTCCTGTTTTTACCCTCTGCAGCTTCGTCTAGTGCCAAGGAGATTATTCCTTGATGCATTAACACATGTCCTCCCCTCCTGTCCCTTCTTCTTACCTGTGTTTTCCATACGTTCCTTTCTTCGCAGATTCTAAGAGGTACAATCTCATTCCGTATCTTGCCGGTCCATCTGATTTTTAACATTCTTCTGTAGAACCACATCTCAAATGCTTCTATTCCCTTCTGTTACGGTTTTCCCACAGTCCTTGCTTCGCTGCCATACTGTACTGTGCTCCAAACAGAAATTCTTAGATGTTTCCTCCATAAATTAAAGCCTATGTTTGATAGCAGTATACTTCTCTTGGCCGATAATGCCCTTTTTGCCAATGCTAGTCAGCATTTTATGTCGTCTTTGCTTCGTCCGTCATGGCTTAATACTCGGAATTTCACTTCCCCGCCTTCGCAGGCCTGTGAGTATAGTGCTTTTGTTACAGCTGTAGAGATCATTGATGTGGCGTAAAGTACTCTTGTATATAAGTCACTTCATTTCGAATATAGGTAAATGTGCATATATTAATGTATGTCATTTAGAATATTAACGCATATAGAATATTGTTTCGACTCAGAATCATGTGGCTACCAGTAGCGTCTGCTTGTGGCAGGTAAGATTCTGGCTGTGGGATCGCAGCGCGACGAGGGTATCATACAGTTATGGGCCATACGTCACGGATAATTGCTTACAAAACAGACGAGGAAGTAATTTTCTAGTCCTTAGCATGTCATTAGAATGCTGATGTCACATTTAACCCATGCACTGACTTCTTTTTTCCGCATTGAAAGACATTACTGTATGACTGTTTTTAATTCACATCGTGTTAGAAGTAATAATTTGGAAAAAATCCGCAATTTATTTCCCAACGCGGGAAGAGTGGGGCATAAGGACATAAAAACCTCTGGCATTTTGGAAGACGACTGCCCAAAAACTAGAAGACATACAGGAAACATACATTCTTATATCAGTGGATAGGGAATTTTTCCAGGTTCTTAACTCACGTTACAGGTAGTCTATAAGGGCACTGTGTGTGTGACGCTGCAAACGTCGTGCTTGCAATTCGCTGACATGAACCATCTGTGAAGAAGGGCAGCAGCCCGCGTTGAAAAACTCCTGACTGGATTGCCTATTTCCAGGCAGAAACTAGTTCGATGCGATGATACGGAGCGGTTGATTTGTGTAAATGTTCTTCCTACAGGTATAATCTGTAATTACAATTACTTCTGTAAACATTAACAGGCTTCCCTTTACTAGTAGGGCATTATACATAATAAAAACATGCAACATATTCCTAGTGTGATAATCTACCGTGGGACGCATACGTTCCTGAGGAAGTGGAAGATTTACCGGGGGGGGGGGGGGAGGAGGAGGAGGAGGAGGAGGAAGGGGCTGTGTCGTCCGAGGGGTATAAAATGACCTACACAGAATTGCGAGCGAGAGAGAGAGCGAGAGAGAAGAAGTAAGATCTCAGACAGTCGTGAGCAGTTACAGGCAAGAGAAGATGCGGACTGCAGTGAATTATAGTGCATGTCGAGACGTACGGATACCATGTACGCAACCACGTTAATTGTGGAAAACTGTCGTCCACTGTCGTCCACTGTCGTCCACTGTCGTCCACTGTCGTCCACTGTCGTCCACTGTCGTCCACTGTCGGGCACCAGGAGAAGCAGCGAGACATTAAAACATGCTGACTACGACCGGCTGGGCTTACGTGCGGTTTTCCACTGTAAATTGTGAATTATCTAGTATTTCATATGGTAGCCGGAACAAACTGCACCTCGACACATTTTTCTCCGATGATTAGAATTGATGGTTAAAGCTGGGCGGCTCCCCACCTCTGTGTGATTTTTTTTTAATTTCTTTTTATTCAGTAAATATTATGTTTGCACATACATACATACATACATACATAAAATGGGCGATAAAAAGTTTCCGGTTGAGGGCGTTGCTACAGCGTATATGCAACCAGCACGACTACGTTGCTGGTATATAAGCACCGACATGTAGTCAAGGGATTAGTGTGGTGTTCGTGTATTTCCGAAGTGCGTGAGGGAAATGCGGAAATATGAGCAATGGCGACATTATCATCAGATGTGTCCAAACAGGACCAACATGCTGTTACTCTTTTCTTGGCTGCCGAAGGACAAAGACAGGCAGACATACACTGGAGAATGAAGAATGTGAATGGGGCAGCATGTCTGTCGGAAATCACCGTTGTGGAATGGTGTCCCAAAGGGTGCTGCTGCTTCATAACGCACGTCCCAGTATCGCAAATGTCATAACGAAGAACTTAGGACAACTCAAGTGGGAGACACTCGAGCATCCGCCCTATGCTCCTGATCTCTCCCCTCGCAACTATCTCGCCTTCGATTCCTTAAAGGCTTGTATTGGTCGACGATTACAGTCGGACGAGGATGTGCAGCAGGTAGTTACGAACTTCCTCAAGCAGCAGGACACGTTGATCCACCATCGGGTTTCTTCAACTTGATGCATCGGTGGGATGATTGCCTCAGTGCTCATGGCTAGTTTGCTGATTGGCTTGCCGATTCCCGACTACGGTCTTCGAACGGAAACTTTTTGGTCGTTCCCTTACACATACATACATACAAAGATAGTACTCTCTAAACTGATCCCAGAATTCCAATCAAGCGCACTCCCTTCTTCTTTACAGCCCTGATATCTTACAGCGACGTAGGAACCGCCCTTGCGTCCCGAGCCCTTGACGTTCAAAGTGAGGCGTATTAACTTTCGTCCTCTAGACGGAGGAGCAAAGTGGATAAATCGTTCTATGTATTCATGTGAGTACAACCATAACGCGTCCGGGATACGACAACGTTGCAGACTCGTTCTCGCCAGTTCACTTGGAAGCCCAAAATGTTTCTCGTCATTACCCTGCAAAGATGCGTTTTTATGCAAGTGTGCTTTTAACAGCGTTTATCAAGTTTTTCTTCTTTTCTACATATTTCTTTGCTCTACGTTCCGAGGAAGATTTTCTTCCTTCCCCGCAGTACTAACAGCGTCCCAACGTCGCTGCAGCTTTCCCCTTGATGGTTGTGCCCTCTCTGCGGCCAACCGTAAATTTCCTTGAAATAACGTGCCTGCTACCTCTTGCGATGGAGTTTTACGTTATTATAAAAGGCAGCGGACAGGAAAGCATTGTGTCGTGAATTCTGTGTCAGAAAGAAACGTTAAAAATTATGGCGCCTGTTTTGGCAGTAAAATATTTCTTTTACGAGGCGTGTAAAGGCTTTACGAGGCGGCTGTGGCGTCCTGCGAAAAGCGTGAATCGCGCCTCCGGACAAGTCAGGTCGCTGATAACTGCAGCATTCGGAATCTGTGAGCCGACGAGTTACTGCCTGGTCCGCTTCTTGTGTTTCCTCCGCAGTAACACTTCCCTGTATGCTTTCCTTGAAGTAACTGCGGAGGAAGCAGAACCCCCCTCTCTTCCTCCCCACTGGTTTCCACGGAGTTTGGAATGTAGTGACAGTTCAGTATGCGTGAGCTTTTAAGTGCCATCTTCGAGTGCATTGTCTGACGTCTTACCCTGCTAGTACCTGGCGAGAGAGTCTTTGCCGTTGCTGTGCATCGTCGACGGTCTAGAGTATCCCAAAATGAGTGTTTTCTCGACAGCGACCACGACTCCTAAGTTTCAGTTTTTTGACTTACACCACATTGAGAACTGTCGTCGTCTTCGTCGTCGTCGCCGCCGCATTCTTCAGTTCGAGGACTGATTTGAGGCAGCTATCCATCGTAGTCAATTCTGTGCAAGCCTCCTATTCTCTGCATTACGAGATTGGAGCACTTGAGCGTGGCAGAGAGAAGAAACCAAAACTCCCTCAGAAAATGGACCAAATAAATAGCAGAAAGTAAGACAGAAATCTAAAAAATAATGCATGTAAATCGCTCTTACCGGGGTAATCACGAGAGTATTTCGAACCGAGCAAACAGAATTTTTACCCTTTCATTACCAAACTGACGTTAGGCTCGTGCCTCAGGATGCCTCCTATTAACCGATCAATTCTTTTAGTCACGTTGCTAATCAAATTTATTTTACCCCATTCGATTCACTCTATTCGTTCCATCCCTCTAATTTCCAGCATTCTTCTATAGCAGCACATTTCAAAAGCTTCTGAACTACTTGCTGTCCGCATTTAGCTTACATACAAGGCTTTTCAGGCAGATTAACATTCGGTGTTTGCATATTTATCATAACACTTTTCTTGTCCTTGCCAGTCTGTGTTTTATATCGATGGTACTCGCCTTCGTCAGTTATTTTACTACCCAGATTAACAAATCTCCTATACTACTTTGTTTTTCATTTCCTAATAAAATTTGCTTGGCAAAGCTTGATTTAATTCGACTACATTCCATCACCATTGTTTTACTTTTTGTTGATGTTCAACTTTTAATCTCTTCAGTATCCATTCCTTTCAACTGATTTAAAATCCATTGTCGTCTGTAACAGAATTACAATGTTTCTGGCAAACGTGAAAGTTTCTGCTTATTGTCCTTGAATTTCAGTTCATTTGCCAAACATCTCTTTGGTTTCCTTTACTGCTTGCTTATTGTACAGATTGAATAACATTGTGGATGCGCTACAACCTTTTGAACTAATGGTACTCCATGTTCTTCCAGTCTTCTAAGTACAGTCTCGTTTCTTCTTAGGTCGTAGATGGCCTTCCGCTCCCTGTTTTATCCTTGCTACCTTCACAATTTGACAGTGCCTTTTCAAGTGAAGACCGTCAAGAGCTTTCTCCAAATTTACAAGTGCTATAAATGTAGGATTGCTCTTGATCACTAAGACTGGTCGTGTGTGTTCAGCAAGAAGTGGCATTGTGCGATCTGGAACATCGTATGCTGGTAAGCAATTGTCTCGTCTATGGTGTGGCACTGCCTCGCTGAAACCATCCATTGTCCATGTCCAATTTTCGACTGGTGTGGCCACAAAACGCAAGAAGTCTTTTCATGCTAACGACATCTGTTCACCGTGAGAGCTTCCCCTTTGTAAAAAAAAAAAAAAAAAAAAAAAAAAGGTTGCGTTTCAATTGCGGCTGTGGTGTATTTTATGTATATGTCTAGGATTTTCTACTTACCAATAACAAATGTATGTCTTGTCAAGGAAATGACACATTTGCACCATTTCTTAGAATCGACTCAATGAATTTCATCCGTTTGGTGTGTACAGTTGGTTTCTTTAAATTTGTTAGCTAAACTTTGCACGCGACCAAGTAGGAATGTTTCATCAGATTGCACTGCATGGCTGCTCTCTGGGGGCACAATGCCTCAGAGCGACAATTAATCGAATTGTGCTAAGCTGAAGTAACCGTGTCACACTTAACGTCATTCTTGACTATCAGACAGCGGTTTCGCAGACGCCGACTTTTAGTGTACCTGTTAAAACCTGCCCTTCAATTTAACTTTGAAGTAAGTCTCTATAGCAACTTCAGATTTCATGACTCGTTTGTTAAGAATAGCCATACTGAGATCAATTTTTCTTGGGTACATGCTTAACGCGTTAATGTTCACCATTATGGAGTATTTAAAAATGGTTTTATATGTCAACAAAATTGTGTATTGGAATAGTTATACTCGGCCGCGTATTACTGTGGCTCTGTCGGGTTTAATGGAAAAGAAATAACGAGAAAGTGGACGTTCCTAATTTGGATGGGGATTGGATATACTTCTCAACCCCCCCCCCCCCCCTCTCTCTCTCTCTCTCTCTCTCTCTCTCTCTCTCTCTCTCTCTCTCTCTCTCTCTCTCTCTCTCTCCCCCCATGTCCTCCTCCCTCCCTCCCTCTCTGTGCATATTTCCTCCGTTCCGTTCTGTTCTGTGTGTCCATTTCCTTTCACCCTCCCATCACCCCCCCCCCCTTTAGCTTAAGCCTTGTTTATTGCTATTGCAGTTTTAGATTCTGGAGTAGTATTCTAACCTTAAGCCGAGCAGCCAGAAATACAACTTCCCTGTTCCGTGTGAAAATCGTATATGAAAAAGAAAACAGTACATTATTGTGTTTACAGTGTATGTTTAAAAATATATGTAATGAGAATGTATGCATTGCGAGGTTATATAATAAGCTTTATTGTAACGTAGGAAGTAAAGCATAACTCATACGAGTGCGTTAAATGGCACATTCAACAACAGAATAAAGCATGTGTAATGACAAAGAAAAAACATGTCAGTGATGAGCCAAAGATAACCATTAAAATAGTTACCAATTGCGCCTAACATAACACAGCGCACACAAAACAGCACTCCAAATGTGAATGTGAGAAACAATTTGTTTAATGGTTAAAACTCTCCGCCATCGTAGTTAAAACTGCTTGCGACGAAGGAGACAAAACCGCACATTTTTTTCAGCAGAGCATTTTCTCCCATGCGGTACCGTACCTGTACACTGTTGTTCAAAAGAACTCATAGACTACGTCGGTTTGTATGTTTAATGGAGCGTAGTTTAAAATTTGAAAGAAATCAGTCAAGAATTCGGGGAGATTTTTGCTGACACGGTTTCACCGTGTATATGTATGAAGTGGTGTTAGCAAAAATATCCCAATGTCCTTGACCGATTTACTTCAAATTTTTAACGATGCTTTATTAAACATTCAGATATAGACTAATATTTTTAAACATCATATTACCATATCGAGTAAAAATCTGAAATAAATTGGTTAAGTACTTTTTGAGGTTTTTGATACCAAAGTTTCTCCTTTATTTATTACTCATTTATTTATATATTACATATATTTTAAAAATAAGTATATGAAAAATGCCCGTATTCGAATGCAGCGTGGTTCTAAATTTCAAGTAAATCGACCAATTACTTTTAGAGGGTTAACAGTACAAACATCCTCAGACTGGATTTTTATATATAAAGATTATAACAATATGATAGAAACGGTCTGCTATTATTTTTATTTCTTAACAGATCTGAACAACAAAACCTGTAAGGACTGACTATAATCCCGCGAAGGGGACAGACCTGCTGTTGACCAGTTCGATGCATCGCTATTTACGAGTATTGTATGCATGTTCCTAACTGTCACTTCGTAACTCCCATTTCTTGTTTGTCATCCTCGCATTCAACAATCGTTGCGCTGTTGTGTACTTGTACTCGATCGCGAATATCAAAGACATCAGTGGCTTTACATCATTATCGCAAAAAATATACACACCCCTGTATCCTCACAGGCAGTGTTTTTTGAAAAGCACTTTCCCCATTATCATTGAAAAATACCTGTTATACTAGTGCGTGCTCCTTATTAGCGAGCTGAAGAAAGATTGTCTTATTAGATCAGCGAACAGAGACTATCGACACTACTTCTGAGCAGGACATGACTTCTGTGGGCTGTGTGTAACGGCAGTTATCAGAGGTTCCAAAGAGGTATCCGTAAGATAAAAAAGGAAGCAGTGTGCTGCAGCAGAGATGCTGTTAGATGAGATAGATGTGACTGTTACTTTTTCCTAAGTCGACAGAAAGAGAGGACGCGAACATTTTATCGCTCCTCCTATTGTAACAGTTTCGTTAGTAATATCGGATTTTGGGGTAATACAAGTAACATAACGCAAAATGCAGTGCCTGTATATTTATTTGACAAGCAGTCCATCTTACCACATCGAAATATGAGTTCCTTTCATTGGGCGACACGGTCAACAATTGGCAACTTCGACGGGTGCTGTATTCAGGACGACCATCGCAGCAGAAAGAAGAGAACAAATTTCCCACCGACAAGATAATACAGCTGAGAACATTTACTGTTAAACATCCTAGAAAGTTTGTTTCAGTTATGTTCGATGGTGCCTGTTCGATAGCCGACCGTAAAAGCATTTCATTAACTTCGATTTAAGACTTCACGGTTAAGTCATTAAACATTTACAATTGAAAAACTCTAATTCATTATCCAGCCAGTAGTGAAAATAGAAAATCATACATGTGTTACAACTGATGTATAAGAGGCTGCGTTGGACTTCGAAGTGAGGCACATTGTTCGGTTCATCTGTTACAACCGATGCCTAATGGCGGATGTCATGTGTATAAATCCGACGGGCTTGTGATTGTACCGGTAGGTGGAACTAGTTAAAAGTGAAAATTGCATGGACTTGAGGCTGCTAGAGGTATTGCTGATAAAGGCTTAATAGAACGTATTATCGCGTTTCCGTGAAAGGCGCCTTCAACTGCGAACAGTGCAACATGTGGGCCCTTCCAATCCCGTGCTCGGGTAATTACAAGAGTTGGGCAGTTCTCATTAGCGAAGGCTGGGCGCTCGTTTAATCCGCTGTGCGGAACTGTGCGCGTTTGTATTATGGGCGCAAGCAGCGGCGGCACAAGCTGGCCTTTAGGAAGCAATCATCGCGGAAACGCGTCCCTTCCTCAGACCGCCACACCAAAGCACGCCGGCCTTTTCCTAATTATTTCGGTGGAAATATTTTAATTAAAATGATTACTTTTTAATAAGTTAGATCTGTTGAATATTTTCTGGCAGTCTTCTCAACTTTTATATACTTCGCCTTTAGGGAACTCGTTTGTTAGCCATGTAATTTAAATTAGTATTCATTTGAGAGCAGAGCGCGGCACACGGAATGTCGCACTGAATGGGAAAGAAATCGTTCCGTGTATTCAAGTGAAGAAAATCGCCACAAGCGCATCTCCGGTGTGTGCACTAGCAACAGACGAGTCGCAAACTTCCTCGCAAGCATTGCTACGTTCTCATGATGATTCGCGATGCGTAGTCTGCACTCATGCTTAGTTTTAGTTGTGCCTCTTCATATTTTTTCCTTCGTCCTTTTTGTTTAGGGACCCTTACCGTGGCTTCTTAACAAACAGAATCGCATTGTTTGTACTTGCGTTTCAACTGCAGATACCGACACACACACACACACACACACACACACACACACACACACACACACACACACACACACACAGAGAGAGAGAGAGAGAGAGAGAGAGAGAGAGAGAGAGAGAGAGAGAGACCGTTGCTGCTACACCCAAATTTTGACAGCGAACCGACTCCTGTTTGTCATTACCTTCGGATATATTTAAGTGATGGCTATAGGAATATCGTGCCAAAGACGCAAAGGGGGTGTTAATGAGGCTAATTGGAGCGTTTAGAACCAGTCCAGTTGAGTTACTGCTTGTGATTTCATGCATATTACCAATTGATATTACCACAAGATATCTTGCTGCCTTACATTGGCTCGAGAATGGCGAGCTGGACCAGGTCGAGGCGTTAACCATAAATGGAATGTGTACACGTTACAAAAATGAATGTATGTGTAATTGTAGGTTCCACATCTCCTCCTAAACTGCTGGACAGTTTTCAGCCAAACTAGGTACATACATCCCTTACTGTTAGGAAACAATCCCTGTGGAGGTAAGAACTACTTACGTATCATAGCTCGGGAGATACGACGTCATAAACAGAGAGACGGGTGAAAAACTGCCGCATTATGCATGACGATTGAATTTACTGCTTGTTTCCTACTAACTGTGTTCGCATCATATTTTGCTGACAGTATCCACATTTGCCGCTGAATGTACGTAAACAAATACAGTATTCAAATGAAACTATAAGGTTCCAGAGGTCAGAAATCTTTTCAAGTCTCATACACCTATTACGTGTACAATCAGACTGAAGCGACGAATGAAAATCTGTACCAAGTGCAAGGGAATTTGGATTGAGGAAGGAGGCCTGCTAGAGTAGTCTATGTAGTTCAGCAAAGCCAGTGTGCGAGCGTAGCGTAGTGGTTAGCTCATCTGCCTAGTGAGCAGCAGAACCGGGTTCGAATCCTGGCCGTGGTACAAATTTTCATTCGTCGCTTCAGTCTGAATGTAAAATATATCGTTGTACGACTCATAGTTCAAGAGACATGACGCAATAAACTCTAGAGTTTCGTGAAAAAAATTACGCATCATGTATGAAGCTCTAATACAATCATTCTTTAGTAAGACAACTACAGTCCAGTCAACTTAAGGAAATCCCTGACACCTGGCAGCACTTTCGACAGCTTTCAACTGCGAAGCACAAACCGCTGTAGGCGAAAGCAATAGCCAACTGTAGAGCTATAAGGAGGCGTTGGCGTAGACATTTACAAAATCGCGAAGTATCTGCGCCCAGTATACAGAGGCTATCCGAGGTCTTTGTAAGACTGTTCGTCATTTCAAAGTTGTTTTCACGAATACATGGAAATGATATTTTTTCTTTATTACACTACACACACCTTCAAGTTTCTGTTTTCGCTTCTAATAGAAAATTGGCAAAAGGAATACCCGGGCAGTGCCAGGTTTGACTGCTAGTTCGCAGTACAGTTCAGATGAAATGTTTGCAGGTGGATACGTGGAAAAGCGACCGAAATTCATCTGATAAGGGGTGGCGAGTATGCAGAATCATCATAAACATCCGGGAAAGGCTAAAGCTATACCGTATTTCACTCAGTAGAGGCATGATTTAATTATTGGCTGGGCACGGCCCTCACTCACAGCACCCAGAAAATTCGGCGCTACAGGGGGGTTCAAATGGCTCTGAGCACTAAGGGACTTAACTTCTGAGGTCATCAGTCCCCTAGAGCTTAGAACTACTTACACCTAACTAACCTAAGGACAACACACACATCCATGCCCGAGGCAGGATTCGAACCTGCGACCGTAGCTGTCGTGCGGTCGCAGACTGAAGCGCCTAGAACCGCTCGGCCACACTAGCCGGCTTCCCCGTGAAAACTAGAATGGGTATATTATATATGTAAAATTACTCTACGCATCTCTATTGGGGGAAAGAATAAGTAAGACTATAGTGCATTTCGCTCTTAAGGTAAAGGTTAAACTGAAATCTGTCCGACGATTCATTTGAACACCATAGTGCTATACAGTACGATAGGATGGAGAACTTTCAACCTGACGGACGCACCCAGTTAGAGTGACTTAACAGTTTAAGTTAGATTCCGAACCTTGGTTGATCTCGGCGTTTTTCACAATAATAATCGTTGCCAGAGGTGAAAAAAGAAATAAGAGATACTTCGCTTTCAAGAGCGTGAAACATCAGTTCGAAGGAATGTGTTTGAAAGCTTGCCGGTGTGGCCGAGCGGTTCTAGGCGTCATGTGCGTACGGTCGCAGGTTCGAATCCTGCCTCGGGCATGGATGTGTGTGATGTCCTTAGGTTAGTTAGGTTTAAGTAGTTCTAAGTTCTAGGGTACTGATGACCTCAGATGTTAAGTCCCATAGTGCCCAGAGTCAATTGAACCATTTTTGAATGTGTTTCAAATGTTTGTTAGTCTCGTATGTGGCGGTCATGGACAAAAAAAAGTAAAAAAGTAGGCAAGAAAATAAGTTTGAAGATGGATAAATGTGCTTGAGGCTATGGTGTAACATGCCTCAATGATATACCTGTGAAGTGGAAATTGGTATACAAAATATGAAATTATGAACGTGGGCGATTCTCGATCAAGAAATATAAATATGATTGGACCGGGGGGGATTAGTGAAACGTGCTTGGCTACGTGGTAAAGAAAGGCTAACGTGTTAGGACTGGTAAATAGAAAGAATTAGTTTGCTGAATGGAGGAGCTTTTGAAAGTTATCTTAATAAATAAAGAAAGGTAAAGAACATTATGTGAATGCTTACCGATGTGCTTTACTTCTGGATTTTCTCGTTATGAATGTACGGTATCACATACATGTAAGCTGTTGCGTACCAAAAAATTCCATTCATAGAAAAGAAATGGCTGCGTAAGCTAACCTCACGTTCACAGTGAAGAGCTAAATCCGTCTGCGAAAATGAAATGCAAGTCTGACTGCGAGAATGTCTGGACCAACACTGTTTGTTACCATAAAAAAAAAGACTTTAAACGTGAATGAGAATAATTAAACTCAGTACTGATAACTGACTCTGTGAAATTGAGAACTCTTGTCTCGTGTATTTGGCATACCTGTGTCGCAATGGAAAACGTTGTGCAACTGCTCTTGTAGAAAAAGAATAGAAGATGCGTCTCAGTTTCTGAGCTGCTACTAACCAAGGAGAATCGTGATAGTCCAATGCGATATCTTAAATGTATGCAGTGCAAACTTTGTTCCCAAAATATTTCGCTCTCATAAAAAAAGAATGTTCATCAGGTAACATGTGCTCGATAATGACCTAGGATAATTTGGTTTACTCTCTAGACAAAAATTCTACTCAAGAAACTGTATTTAAAAAATTCATAAAAAACAAACTTCTTGACGCTATTCTTTTCACAGAATTTCACCATTGAAGGCGTAGCAAGCAATAAGACAATATTTCATCACAAATTACTACTACGTAAAATCAACATTAGAGAAATGCAAAAATGTAACTCAATATGAAAATTCATTCTAATACAAAAGTCCTCATTAAATTCTTTTCGTCTTTTCAAAGCCGTTAATACTGACTGTGACAAAACGTTATAAAAATAGCAAGAAATTCCTGAATTGTTTTCTCTGTTTAACTAAGAACGCTTAACTGTTGCCGCGATAAAGTGAAATAGCTTCATTCGTTACCTTAATTGCCAATCTTCTCAAAATACACGTATTTTAGTAAATACACCTCATTCAGTGCATAACGATAACATTCCTTTTGTAATATCATCTTCCATCAGATCAATAAAATAAATCTCAAGAGGCCCATGTTGTCCGTTCTTCCTGCACAAGCTCGCTGCCACGATACTGTGCAACATCTCCCATTCTCCCCTCCTCACGATCATCACGTAACACCCACGCATATTCACAGAGCAAAAAAGATGACCCAACTTGTATGCGGGCAGCGCAGAGTCTGTGACGAGGCAGCGCGAGCGTAACTAAACGATACATTATTACATGCGCGTCCAAGGCATTCAGAAACAGGAAAATTTCCCATAAAATTACACACACACACACACACACACACACACACACACACACACACACACACACACACCCCTTTCAATGCGTAAATCTCGATGAAGGGGATACTGGAATAGCAACATATGCAAAGGAAGTAAAAACGACGGGGTGTAGCACCTTTTGTTCCTGATTTGCTTAAGAACGCAATAGCTACACGTCGTCGTCGTCGTCGTCGTCGTCGTCGGGTGATACTCGTATCCGAGTTTTCATTTCTCTCCTGAGATTTCCTTTGTCACGGTTCAGGTGTGGAAGTGTCGTTGATGGCTTAGCAATCCAATCCTAACGTGGAACAGGCGGCCACAGACATTACAGCTGATGGAAGGTGGAGGACGTGGCTGAGCCTGGAGGAGTTTACGTCTCCGGCGTTTGTCATCCTCCATTCTTCGACGTTCCAGCTCAAAGTTTTGAAGAGCATTTGAGGTAACTGAGCCCCAGCGACTTCGGTCTTCTGCTATTGTGGACCAGTTACTCGGATCGATTTTCAAGTTTTTCAGATTTTTCTTGTACTGATCCTTATAACGTTTGAGAGGGGCACCTCGTGGCCTTTTACCTGTGCTCACTTCGCTGTACAGCATTTGGCGTGGAAATCTGTCATTTTTCATCCGCTGGACATGTCCGACCCCTTCTGAGTTGATGCCCAATGATAAGAGCTTCCATGCTATACATTTTTGCTTTCTCAAGAACAGCCGTGTTGGATATGAAGTCATCCCATTTCAGGTTCATGATATATCTTAGCTTCTGTTGGTTGAAGCATTCTAGTTCCTTCAGATCACATCGATACAACGTCCAGGTTTCGCAACCATATAGCAGGGTGGAAATGACTACAGCTTTGTACACCATCAGTTTGGTGTGCAGTGTTAGGTCTTTATTAAGGAAGACACGCTTTGTAAGACGTCCAAATGCTACATGGGCAGCACGTAATCTATTCCCCACATCTTTTCCAGATGAGCAGTTAGATGACAGTATGCTTCCCAGGTATAGGAAATGGTCCACTTGCTCCAAGGGTGTATCATAAATGGATACGCTGAAGTCAGGAACGGAGGAGCCAGGAGTTGGCTGCGCCATCACCTTTGTCTTTGGAATATTGATGGAGAGACCAAATCGTTCGTACGCCCTGCTGGCGGAATCAACTGACAGCTGCAACTCTGCAGGTGAAAGAGCTGGAGAAGCATTGTCATCAGCATACTGCAGCTCTGTCACACGAGTGGTACTGGTGAACCTTTTTGAATGGAGTCTGGACTGGTTGAATAATCCTCCATCAAACCTGTGCTTTAGTTCTATTCCTGCATTCTTTACGGTTGTCTCGTAAAGCATAGCTGCCAGATACAATGCAAATAATGTTGGTGCAAGAACGCATCCTTGTTTAAGCCCACTTGTTATTGGGAATTCACCAGTCATTTCATTCTGGAAGAGGACCTGTCCAGTCATATCATCGTGGAGAGCTTCAATCAGGTCAACAAAATGTCCGGGGCAGCCGAAGCGTTTTAAGACCATCCACATGGCTTCTCTGGGAACTGTATCAAAGGCCTTTTCTAGATCGTAGAAAACAAATAGTAAAGGCTTTTGCTGTTCTCTGCACTTCTCCTGTAGTTGTCGTGCACAGAAAATCATGTAAATTGTCCCTCTTGAAGGTCGAAACCCGTATTGAGACTCAGGTAGTATAGCCTCTGAAAGTGTCTGGAGGCGATTTAAAAGGATCCTTGCAAAAATTTTGCCAGTGACAGAGAGTAGAAATATTCCCCGGTAGTTACCACAGACGCTTCTGCCGCCCTTCTTGAAGATGGTGACAGTTGTGGAGTTCTTCAAGTCAGCTGGTACTTTGCGGGTTTCCCACATTAATAGAATGAGTGAGAAGAGTCTAGTTTTTAGAGGCAAGCCGCCACCCTCAATAAGCTCCATCGGGATGCTGTCAGGTCCAGGAGCCTTCCCAGGTTTCACACTCTTGAGTGCCTTGCAAAATTCTTGAAAAGTTGGAGGATCAGCCATCCAGGGTTTTGGAGGGTGCTGTGGGACATTTTTGAGAAATTCTCTAGCGGCAGTAGAAGGGCGGTTTTACACTGAGCTGAAGTGCTCTTTCCAACGATTTAAGATGTCCTGACTTTCAGTAAGAATGGTGGAGTTGTCAGCAGCTTTCAGTGTTCCTGATGAGGAGCGGATAGGTCCATACAGCTCTTTAATACCAGCGTAGAAGCCACGCAGGTTCCTTGCATCGGGAAGATTTTGGAGTTCTGTGGCTTTCTGTTGCCACCATTTGTTCTTGATTACTCGTATTTCACTTTGACATTTCTGCTTGAGTTCTTGAAAGTGTGCTTTCTTTTCTGCGCAGGACGGATCTTGAGCAAGGGATAGGTAAGCATCCCGCTTTGCATTGATGATGGCTTGGATTTCTCCATGGTTGTCACCAAACCAGTCACTTCTTTTCCGTACACTAAAACCACCAACATTCTCAGAAGTTTCTTTGATGATGGTCTTTAATGTGGTCCATTCTTGTTCGACGTCATCTGTGGTTGCTGGAACTTTGTTAAGTTGTTCAGACAGTATGTCTTGGAAGTGTGAGCGAACGTTTTTGTTGTTCAGGTTGCTTATGTTCAATTTTCTGTGTGGTGGGTTTGAAAAGTGGGATCGTGGCTTGCGATACTTTGGTACTCTCAAACGGCTGACTAAAAGTCTATGGTCAGTCCAGCACTCATCGATGTTTAGTGCTGCTTTTGTGATGAGAATGTCTTTCTTGTCACGCTGTTGCGTAATAACGTAGTCTATAAGATGCCAATGTTTAGAGCGTGGGTGCATCCATGTGGTCTTACAGCTGTTACGCAAACGGAATTAGGTATTGGAGATGAAAAGCTCGTGCTCAGCACATAGACCAAGAAGTAACAACCCATTTGCATTGCAGTTTCCCACCCCTTGTTTACCCATGACCTCTCTCCAAAAACGGTTGTCCCTTCCCACTCTGGCATTGAAATCACCAAGTAAAATTATCTTGAATGGGTATTTTAGAGAGAGTACTGTTCAGTTGGTGGTAGAACTGATTCTTTGTGTTTTCATCACTGTCTAAAGTAGGAGCATATGCAGAGACGAAGGTGATAAATCTGTCTGAACCAATGGGTACTCTAAGAGTCATCAGTCTTTCATTAATTGAGACAGGTGTAAGTCGAAGATCTTTCACTATTTTCGTTTTTACGGCAAATCCTGCACCATGGACATTCCATGTCCCTATTGTCATAATCATTTCATTCTTTTGTTTACGTCCGCAGTATAAGGAGTGACCTACTGGGTGCGGATTCCCAGCCCGGTTAAAGTGTGACTTCCGATGTTTAGCCCACATTTTCTAGGCCCTTCCCCATTCAGGGTGGGCAGCGGTCATCCTAAATAGGTCTGCCCAGTCGCAGATGCAGGACCGGATTCCCGAGTAGTCACACGGGTTCTCAGGAAGGCGACCATCACACACCTGCCGCCAATGTGCAGGTCCAGACTAGTAGCTTCCAGCCTCACTCAGAGACTGCTACCATCGTCCTTATCCCATCGCCATTGGTCTTTAGAGAAAATGACAGGAGAAATTGCCATTTGCGTGAATTTGTTTAAGATGGATTACAGCTTGCGAGGAAGTGACCCACATACTATGATTCTGGAACAATTCATCACGGCACATATGTATGTGACATGTGACTTCCGGTACCAGAACTGCAACGAACTGCCGCGAGCTCAATGATGGGTGAGCGGCGACTTTACAGCCAGTTCGTCTGGCATGACCTCTTCCGCCTCCACGATCGTTGAGAACCTGGGATATAAGATTCTTTTTCCGCTCGCTTCGCCGTTGGGTCGAAGGGTAGATAATAGATACTAGAGAGGAAAGTGAAAGACACCATTGGGCCTCGGAAACCTAATACCATTGGGGTCGAAGAAACCAAGAGTTGGCCGAGGGGGGCCGGATAGGAATGGAAACAGGAGAAGCCTGACACAAGTAAGTGGAAGCAATGCCAGGCTTAGCTAAGGGCCCGTGTGGTTGCCACCCACATTCTCCCAAGGCGGGAGCCCCTTGCGGGGAGCTACACGTAAAGACTGGTTAAAAAGTAGTAGGATTACTTACTGTTCATAAAATCAGTCCATAAATTATGGAAGCCGTTATTTAGTAAGAACTCTGAAAGAAGGAAAAAAAATCACCGAAAATACTATGTAGATAATACGATTATGTGTAATTCGTTTGTTATAGTCTATAAAGATAGAAAAAACATAAAAATAGTCTCATTTTAACATGATCCTGGGAATGTGTGTATTGACTGTTCCAGCGCAATGGTCAAAGACTTAGATCCTGTCACTTGTGTTCAACAGCTTGGTATAGCAAGCAACAATAGTAACACAAGTTGTTGTTATTTTCATTAGCCTTTCGCATAAGCAGCTTAGAACGCTAAACGAACTTCCTTTCTTGATTCCCTGCGAGTTGGCGCAGTGGTTAGCACACTGGACTCGCATTCGGGAGGACGACGGTTCAACCCACATATGGCCATCTTGATTTAGGTTTTCCCTAATTTGCCTAAATCGCTTCAGACAAATGACGGGATGATTTCGTTGAAAGTGCACGGCCCATTTTCCTTCCTCATCCTTCACCAACACGAGCTTGTGCTCCGTCTCTAATGACATCTGTACCGACGAGACGCTAAACATTGATCATCTCCTTTACCGCTATGTCATCAGTGACAGTCGCACGACTACAACAGGGAAGAACTCCCATTTGTAGCCGACGTCACTTACAGAGATAAGACAGAACGAATCCTGTTCTCCCGAGGTCTTTACTCGTATTTCGTCAGCAAGGACACGTCTCCTAGTCACCAGATTGTCCTTCAGTTTCCTGGTTCCAATTCCAAAGTCTTTCAAGGAGTCTATGGTGATAAGGATGATGAGCTCGACAGCACACTTGGTCCTAATTGACGGTAGCTGCGCCGGCCGGTGTGGCCGTGCGGTTAAAGGCGCTTCAGTCTGGAACCGCGTGACCGCTACGGTCGCAGGTTCGAATCCTGCTTCGGGCATGGATGTGTGTGATGTCCTTAGGTTAGTTAGGTTTAATTAGTTCTAAGTTCTAGGCGACTGATGACCTCAGCAGTTGAGTCGCATAGTGCTCAGAGCCATTTGAACCATTTTGACGGTAGCTGCACTGCACTATTACTGGTCTATTGCCCTCGCCTCCCCCCCCCCTTTCTCTCTCTCTCTCTCTCTCTCTCTCTCTCTCTCTCTCTCTCTCTCTCTCTCTCTCTCTCTCCCTCTCTCTCCCTCTCTCTCCTCTTCAAAAGCAAGCAAGCAATGAATGAATGAATGAATGAATGAATGATGTAACCGGCACGACTAGGACTGTTGCATACCGTATGTATTTGTTACTGATTAACGAGTACTCCACTACACTGAAAATACGGTTTCGTTACTGCCTAAAACGTTTCGTTACCATAATGTTTCCTTCCCCGCACGCAGTTTGTGCTCCATGGGGCCGGGTCGGTAGTTCGGTAGTTTCCGTATTCCTCCAGTTCGTCGTCGTCAGGCGGACTCGGAGTAACGGAAGCATTTCCTGAACCTCCTGTCTCCCTTTCCGCACGTTCGTGCCGATTTGAAAGTTTTCGTAATTTTTCAATTTCTTATTCTCAGCGGAGCAAGTGATTAGTGACACAGAGTACCGAATACATTTTGTCACTCGCCGTGTTTTCTTTCTCGCCTGCAATTTTGCTTGCAGGGCAGAGTGGGCACAGTCCTCAATATTGACAAGCTTGCAAGTCCTTCATTTCACTCGCCACGGTTTCCGCCTTGTGGCAAATCAGTGGCTTTTTCGATAGCACACAGCATTAAAAGGAGGGTTTAGCCCCTTGCCATACGGTTTAATTCGATGAAATCCGTTCCCAAGCGAGTGAAGAAGACTGGCCAGCGTGATGCGCGAGACAATCGCAGTACAAGCCTACAAGCAGATGCCCGTTACGTAGCTACGCGTATATTTCACGTGATACTTCTGTTCTGTACGTTAACACTACCTCTTGTCCCTTTTTGACATATTTCCGTAATTCAGTATTTCAAACAACACCCCAGAACATAAATTTGTGCACACCAACAACATTTTAATGGGAATTACAGTATTCATGGGAGTCTTCAGGTGTGACTTCTTCTAAAAGAATATAATATCACGACGCCTAAACGTATATATTGTTAACAAAAAATGTAATTACAAGAAGAAATGCTGCCCTTAAACGAATTTCTAATAGAAAAACACCTACAACTTTAAAAGTTGTAGTTCTGCATGGGTTGGTAGAGTCGGAAGCATTGTGGCAGATGTAACAACACTTCACACTCCGTGATTCCCACGTCGTTTCGCTTCGAACGTCGTGTTTCATGCTAACTTCGCACACCTTCGTTGTGTTTTAAGGCGTCAGATCGATTTGTTTTGGGAAATAAGTCGAAGAGGTATTTCACCTAGCGGTGGTTTTCCTCACTTTTGTGGTTCGGCCGTTGGACATTTTTAAAAATTACCTCTGTTATATATATTCGGTAATCAACATATGGTTACTTCGTCTGAACGTGTACTTATTTTTATAGCGTACGTTTTGAATAGAGCTATATCCGACACACACAAAACGTTTAGCCCAACTTGCGTTTCTACGAGTGTGACCAGGGATGTTTCAGTTTGGTCCGTTTGTTTGCACGAGTCGGACTAGAGGACGGAAAGGGGTTAACAGATTTGCGGGAAGTGCCTGGAACACAGCTACCGTACATAGCTGTGCACTGCTACTGCAGCGGTCGGTCGCCGTACGGCAGAATTGCTTGTAGTGGCATACGTGAGGCAGTGACGTGACGATTCGGTTTTTGATGTGGCAAACAGT
Source organism: Schistocerca americana (assembly GCF_021461395.2). Taxonomy (NCBI): domain Eukaryota; kingdom Metazoa; phylum Arthropoda; class Insecta; order Orthoptera; family Acrididae; genus Schistocerca; species Schistocerca americana. Next base: position 288,392,169 of record NC_060125.1, read on the forward strand.
TCAGCTCTTATAACTACGTCAGCTGTTAGTCGTAATGCCAGTATCGTCGTGGTGGTGACTGTTTATCAGTAAGTAGGAGAGAAAAAGCTGCTCAGGAAAGAAATCCCACTCAAGTGACCCTTCCAGGAGCACGATCGTAGCCACAGCGGTTAGTAAAAATGTGTACATGTGTAATGACTACGCCAGTAAAAAATTGTTGTTCGCTTTCACAGCTCTACACCGCACACAGATATGCATTTCTTGTCCTCTTATGAGGAAAGGATCAGGACACATCATCTCACTATTTCTGCTAATCCCAGTACAGTGATGTGAATGGGTCACGACTCCCGGACATTCTGTTAAAGACTATGGTTCAAATAGCTCTGAGCACTATGGGACTTAACTTCTGTGGTCTTCAGTCCCCTAGAACTTAGAACTACTTAAACCTAAGCAGGATTCGAATCTGCGACCGTAGCGATCGCGCGGTTCCACACTGTAGCGGCTAGAACCGCGCGGCCATTCCGGCCGGCTAAAGACTATGTTTGAGGTGATAAAGACACTTCTAATTTACAGTCAACAGCTTTTTTGCAGATCCTGAGTTACCGGTATGCGAATTTTTCACAAGGAGACTATTGTACGCGTGATAACGTTGATGTAAGATTACTTTTTTCTACGACAGGACCCGCACGCCAGCACGGACATCAACGACAACGACGACGACCCGATGCCGCGCGACAACGGCGACAACAAGCACGGCACGCGGTGCGCGGGAGAGGTGGCGGCCGTCGCCTACAACAGCTACTGCGGCGTCGGCGTCGCCTACAACGCCAGCATCGGCGGTGAGTGCCTCTGCTCTGTCTCTCCACCTGCCGCGCATCTCAGCTGCCGAGATACCCCACACACAGGCGGACGAGTCTGCCTACCAGGCCTGTGTGTGGGGAATGGTCTTGCGGTTGGGTCCGTCGGTTCGACCGGCGGATCTCCACCTGCTTGCCCCCACTGTTACCTGGGAGCCCACATTCCACGAGTGCAGGTAGCTAGCGTCCACCAAAGAGTCGCCAGTGTCCACACGCAGCCTTGCTGTTCATCTTGTGCAGTTCATTACATTGCCCACTTTGCGACCGATTGTAAGATCTCGTCAAGCATTAACATCTACAGACGGAAAAAAATGGTCTTTCATTAAATTATTTTGTGCTCGTACAGAATCACCTGGACAGTTCGTATTTTAAAATGTGTGCATTCGTGGATTACGAAAGATGATACAATCCAAGCTTTTACAACCACTTGTCTTAGCTGCTGGCAAATCTTCCAGGTTCTGTGTTTGTGGTCCATGAAACTACGCTATCTGATGAAAAGTATATGGACACACATTAGTCGACATTGATATGGAATGCGTCCACTCTCTGCCTCTGTGACGGCTTGAAGTCTGCTGGGGACACCTCCAGTGAGGTGTAAGAGTGTCTGTGGAGGAATGACTCCACATTATTCCTCAAGAGCCGAAACGAGGAAAGACATTGATCATGGACTCTCGATGGCTGGAGCTAAATCGGCGTTCTAACTCATTCCAGGTTGGGACCACGGCCTAGCCAGTCCATTTCCGTAGTCTTATTGTCCAGAAACCATTCCTTCGCAGGTGGTACCAGGATTCGTTTTTGTGCTGACTCAGTCACCTTCTGCGAACTCGTCCTCTACTGTATGCACGGTGTTCACATCCTTCTCCGTTTAGTGTTAACTTAAGTGCAATAAGTGGATAATGCCATAACCACGAAAAACACTTCCACGCCATAACAGCACCATCTCCTTTCATTGGATTGCCGCGGGGTATAGCACAGTTAATTACTCGTTTCTAGTGATCCAATGCTCAGTGACATCACTCTTTCCACCACCTCAAGTGTCGCCTAACGTTCAGTACAGAAATGAGTGGCTTACAGGGAGTTGCTCAACCACTCTGTCCCAGTCTTTTCAACTCTCTACGCATATTCTCCCTGTTAGTTGGGCAGCTGATACTGGTTTGAAACTTAAGAGTAATTCCTTCCGGTGATAGCATGCATTTTTTACGACCACCCTCCACAATGCTCAACGGTCCCTGTAATTCAGTAGATTAAGTTCTGCGAGGTCTTAGTTTATACATGTAGTTTGTGCTTCGCGTTTCTGACACTGATTGATTTGTTACCAATGTGACATCCAGAGACTAGTTTACGTTCGAAGTTTGTTGGCCGACCCATGCTGCTGTTTAAGGAGACTGTAAACGATCAAACAGTTCATCAGACTAACATAATTTGTCGAATTGCTTGGCTGTGCGGATCGTTGTTCGACATGTTTCTCAAACGTGGACTGTCCGACGTATTCGAGAGAAATTGTGATTGACGGCTGATTTGACAAGATGTCCGACGTTGTGTTGTTTCGCCCCGCATGTTTAGGGAGAAGGAGCTTTCCTCCCTTATCGTGAGTTCCCACAGTTGTGGAAACTACGATCAGATGAGTATACCGATAAAAACGAAAGAGCCCTGGAAATCATCAGAACATCAGAGCAACTGCGTCTTTCCCACGTATGTATAGTGTGGTAAGACGTTAAGGACAAAATCAGAATCGCACAAGATAGAAGCGGGAGTATAATAAAACAAAAATATAAAGTTCTCCGGTTCTTCCACAGATGATGATTGTTCCCACGTCGTGTTCTTTTAACGAACTTTCATTACATTTTCATTTGTGTATTTCTTACTTTATACCATTCCATGGACAAGGGTATTGTTTACTTGTTCGTCTTCATACGCATTGTTAAAGTCAATGCAAGAAACACTTTGTCTGCATTGGTAATCATTCTCACTAGTTTCAAAATGGTTCGTGACGGCTGTTTCAAAAGTGAAGTCAAGTTTGACAGACTTCGTTAGTGATGACGGGTGCGCTTTTTTGACAAACCTGTGGACAGGAAACAGCCTGTTTGACAAACAAGTTTACAGGGACCCTTTGCTGCTTGTCTACTGACATGTGACAACACAGTAATCCACGCCTCCTTTTATACTGGTGAGTTTTGGAAGTTTCCAAGTGATCGGCAGAGATAATCCTTGTCAGAAGTAAAACTATCAAACTGTCATCTGATAAAGGTAACACAGCCTTAGAGCTACTGTCCATATGCACTAAGTTTCATAGCGTCTTCTTTCTGTTAAAGTTGTCTCATGCTAATATATTTCAGTGGCTTCTGTGTGCTGCTATATCGGCTACTTCTCTCGTTCAATGGGCAGTTATGATGAATTTTTCAGATAAGGAAAAACAGAATAACAATCAGTAGTAAGTAGAAAAATACAAGCACCTCCTAAACGTAATCCACTCGGAGCGAGATTCACTGCCAAGTAATCACTGTAGTGCGTAACCCTCGTAAGTAGTATCCGACCGGTATTCAGTAGACACTAGCAGTTCGACAGTAAGCGCTACGAACTTCAGGATACCCGACGAGCAACTTCGCTCTTCCGGTGCTGTGTCAAGGTTCAAACCCTAGACTGTGTGTCTCCCTTACTGATGATGGTGTTGGGTTGGCCTCACCTCTGAATGCGAATTCCTTTTGCTCATTCATTGACATTGGGATAGCCACACACACATACACACACACACATACACACACACACACACACACACACACACACACACACACACACACACACACAGGTACACAGGTGGTGGTGGTGGTGGTGGTGGTGGTGGTATCTCACGCACCACGAAGATAAGATACGATAAATTAGGGCTCATGCGGAAACATAGAGACATTCGTTTTTCCTTCACTCTGTTTGCCCCTGGAACAGGAAAGGAGATGACAAGTAGTGATACAGGATACCCTCCGTCACTCACCCTACGGTGGCCGCAGCGCCTGTCCTGGACTTGTGATAAAGTCGGTTGGACCCTACACGACTTGAAAAATGTGACCTGGTCGGATGAGTCCCGATTTCATTTGGTAACAGCTGACGGCAGGGTTCGAGAATGGCGCAGACCCCACGAAGCCATGGACCCAGATTGTGAGGGCACTGTGCCAGACACCAAGAAGCTGTGGAGCGAGATTGTCAAGGCACTGTGCAAGCTCATGGTGGCTCCATAATGGAATGGGCTGTGTTTACATGGAATGGACTGCGTCCTGGTTATGTTCGCCTACGTGGAGACCATTTGCAGCTATTCATGGGCTTACTGTTCCCAAATAACGATGAAATTTTTACGGGTGACAGTGCGCCATGTCACCGGGCCACATATGTTCGCGATTGGTTTGAGGAACATTCTGGACAATTCGAGCGGATGATTTGGCCACCCAGATAGCCCGACATGAATCCAATCGCACATTTATGGGAAAAATCGAGAAGTCATGTTGTGCACAAATCCTGCATCACCGAAACTTCCGCAGTTCTGGACGGCTATACAGGCAGCATGGTGCAACATTTCTGAAGGGGACTTCCGACGACTTAGTGGGTCCGTGCCACGTCTAGTCGCTGCGCTCCGGCGGGCGAAAGGAGCTCCGACACGATATTACGAGGTATTCCATGACTTCTGTCACCTCAATGAATATTACTCTGTTGGAGTCGTTGCCAGCAGATCCAAATAGCATATGGTGCGTAATCGAAGCGCAATCTGTTCCAATGTGCAGATTTTCGGACTCTGTGACTGTCGATTTTTCAGTTTTGAAGGCTGTAACGTGGTCTGAAACGTCCGAAAGGTCGGCTGGATCATTTCCAGTCAGTGTAGCTCTTCAAGGAGGATATACTTAAAGCGAAATTCGGTGTGCGATTTTGGAAACGTTGAAGGCGGCTAGTTTGTTCGCAAGTTGCAACACCTACACTTTCAACGGTAATTAAGGCCGTAGAAGCACGGTCGTTTCCGAATGTACTTCTGACCAAAAAGCGATTCTTGTAGCTGGAGTAAAAGGTTTTTGTTAATCACGCCTTTTGCGTTCCTGTGGATTAATTACCATTGACACTTTATCATTCCCTAGGACATATTTCTATATATCTTAAGCAATTTTCGAAGATTTAGCTTTGAAAATTTTCTCCACCTGTTTCACCCTCTTTGAGGATGAATTTCCAAAAAACAGTGAAACACGTAATTTTTTATTTCTAACTGAGAAGCCAAACACCAATTTTTTAAGGATTTAGCTTTAAAAATGTTTTCACAGTGAAATATTTTCGTAAAAAATTTCACTACTTTAGTGCTTGATTTTCCAAAAACTTTGAGATGCGTGTTTTTCAATTTCCAACAGAGAAGTCAATTCAGATTTTCACGGAGTTAGCTTTTAAATTGCTTTCATAATGAAATATTTTCATAAAACATTTCACCCCATATTTTACCCCTTAAGAGATCGAATTTCCAAAAAGACTGAAAAATTTAATTTTTTTTGTTTGTAACCCAGAAGTCAAATTCCAATTCTCATAGACGTCATTTTAAAAATAATTAGTTCTTTAATAACGATTTATTTTTACAAAAATTTTCATCCACCTATTCTAAATCCGTAGGGGTGGAATTCAGAAAAATTCCTTCTCCGGTGCAACACCTTCTCAAAATTTCAAGTTCCTGTCCGTAGCGGTTTGGGCTGGGTGATGATGAGTCAGTCAGTCAGAACGTTGCCTTTTATACGTACTGGGTGAAGGAAAAATTCATGTACTCCGACTTAACAGCGCAATTCCTCACGTACTGGCAATACAAAAATGTCTGTCACAGAATTTCGCCCTGCGCATATTTCTGGCATTGAATGGTCGTCAAGGAGGAGGAGGAGGAGGAGGAGGAGATTAGTGTTTAACGTCCCGTCGACAACGAGGTCATTAGAGACGGAGCGCAAGCTCGGGTGAGGGAAGGAAGGGGAAGGAAATCGGCCGTGCCCTTTCAAAGGAACCATCCCGGCATTTGCCTGAAGCGATTTAGGGAAATCACGGAAAACCTAAATCAGGATGGCCGGAGACGGGATTGAACCGTCGTCCTCCCGAATGCGAGTCCAGTGTGCTAACCACTGCGCCACCTCGCTCGGTGGTCGTCAAGGAGTGGTTGCCTGGTAACACAGTGATTTCATGTACGGTAACTACCTCTGTCAGCGCATAAAACGGTGCTGTGCACTTGCTGCAATGGATAGCGTTTTGGTTATCAAGCAGGAGCTCTAGGGCTCGATTCTGGGCCGAGGTTGATTTGGTTTTGTTTGCTAAAGTAATCTGCGTGGTACGGTATCTGGCGTGTTTTAATCGTCATACTGAGAAGACCAGTTTGGATTCCGTAGAAATGTTGGAACACGTGAGGCAATACTAACCTTAAGACTTATCTTAGAAGAAAGATTAAGAAAAGGCAAACCTACGTTTCTAGCATTTGTAGACTTAGAGAAAGCTTTTGACAACGTTAACTGGAATACTCTCTTTCAAATTCTGAAGGTGGCAGGGGTAAAATACAGGGAGCGAAAGGCTATTTACAATTTTTACAGAAACCAGATGGCAGTTATAAGAGTCGACGGGCAAGAAAGGGAAGCAGTGGTTGGGAAGGGAGTGAGACAGGGTTGTAGCCTCTCCCCGATGTTATTCCATCTGTATATTGAGCAAGCAGTAATGGAAACAAAAGAAAAATTCGGAGTAGGTATTAAAATCCATGGAGAAGAAATAAAAACTTTGAGGTTCGCCGATGACATTGTAATTCTGTCAGAGACAGCAAAGGACTTGGAAGAACAGTTGAATGGAATGGACAGTGTCTTGAAAGGAGGATATAAGATGAACATCAACAAAAGCAAAACGAGGATAATGGAATGTAGTCAAATTAAATCGGGTGATGCTGAGGGGATAAGTATAGGAAATGAGACACTTAAAGTAGTAAAGGAGTTTTGCTATTTAGGGAGTAAAATAACTGATGATGGTCGAAGTAGAGAGGATATAAAATGTAGACTGGCAATGGCAAGGAAATCGTTTCTGAAGAAGAGAAATTTGTTAACATCGAGTATAGATTTAAGTGTCAGGAAGTCGTTTCTGAAGGTATTTGTATGGAGTGTAGCCATGTATGGAAATGAAACATGGACGATAACCAGTTTGGACAAGAAGAGAATAGAAGCTTTCGAAATGTGGTGCTACAGAAGAATGCTGAAGATAATGTTGGTAGATCACGTAACTAATGAGGAGATATTGAATAGGATTGGGGAGAAGAGAAGTTTGTGGCACAACTTGACTAGAAGAAGGGATCGGTTGGTAGGACATATTTTGAGGCATCAAGGGATCACAAATTTAGCATTGGAGGGCAGCGTGGAGGGTAAAAATCGTAAAGGGAGACCAAGAGATCAATACACTAAGCAGATTCAGAAGGATGTAGGTTGCAGTAGGTGTTGGGAGATGAAGAAGCTTGCACAGGATAGAGTAGCATGGAGAGCTGCATCAAACCAGTCTCAGGACTGAAGACCACAACAACAACAACAACAACTGAGAATACTGTGGGTCTTCTGCAAAACATTTGCAGTTACCTACTAAGAACACAGAATTGGAAGTACAGTAGTTTCTACTAATCAGCTTTTAAAGAAGCCGTTTGCACGTTGTGGACGCGAATTGCACCGCGCCACAGCATCTTCTAGATTCCAAACATGTTTTCTGTGTAACCTCGCCCAAGGGACCGATCGAAATCATTTGCAAACCACGTTGCTAGCGCTACTGGTGACATCAGGTCGTAACGGAATGTAATGGTCCTGAACTTGGGCAAGAATAATAGTTGCTACTAATCGATGGGGCCACTGGGGTGGGAGACACAGAAAAGCAGGTTTGGAATCTAGTAGATGCAGTGGCGCGAAACAGTTCGCGTCCGTGACGTGCAAAAGGTTTTTTAAAAGATGACTTATGAAAACGATTGTATTACCATTTCTGTGTTTGTAGTATGTAACTGCAAATGTTTTGTAGAATATCCACTGCAGTCGCTGTATGGCGATTAAGACACCTGCTACCGTACCATTCAGACTACTTCTAGCAAATGAAAACAATAACCCTCGACCCAGAATCGAACCCTCGACTTCCCGCATGCTAACGCAAAATCCATTCCACCAACAGAACAGCACTACTGCTAAGTCTTGACACAGATAGTTACTGTACACGGGATTACAGTGTTGCCAGATTGCCAGTCTTTAACGTCCATTCACTACCCGAAATAAACACTGGACGAAATTTTATGAGAGACATTTTTGTATAGCTAGTATATGAAGAATTGCGTTGCGAAGTCAGAGAGCGCGAATTTTTCTACATCCTGTACATAGATACCATCAGCATTGCACTACCTTCAGTAAGGGGCGCCGGCCGCGGTGGTCTCGCGGTTCTAGGCGCGCAGTCCGGAGCCGCGCGACTGCTACGGTCGCAGGTTCGAATCCTGCCTCGGGCATGGATGTGTGTGATGTCCTTAGGTTAGTTCGGTTTAAGTAGTTCTAAGTTCTAGGCGACTGATGACCTCAGATGTTAAGTCCCATAGTGCTCAGAGCCAGCCAGTCAGTAAGGGGCTATATGGAGTGGCATGATCTTCTTTTCGTAGTCGCCCTGGTACCAAATACGTGATCATGTTAGTAACATGCTGATGATCATCTAGCGACGAGGATGAAAAGTTTGTTTATTCCTTCGTTAGCACGAGGTGCTAGTCATAAAAATACATTCTGGTGAAAACATGCGGCACACCGGATTATTTTCTGTAACAGAAAGGTAAGTTAGATTAGCTCTGGATGTCACTACGGGTTGCTGAAATCTGATTGCGTGTGTTGCTGTTGACAAATACTCTGTTGTTCTGGGGTTGTCTTCGGCTCTGTAATTAATTATTAGCCGACGGACCGACGGTCTTCTCTCTCCCCGCCTCCCATTTCGTCTCTCTCTCTCTCTCTCTCTCTCTCTCTCTCTCTCTCTACCGCGCTTAGGCGCGCGCGCACACACACACACACACACACACACACACACACACACACACACTCGTGGTGGGTTGTTTGGCGTACTGACCGTGCAGCGGAAGCTCGGCTGCTGCAAGTGTTTCGTGCTCTGTCCTGGCCTTCCCTCCCCGCCGCCGTTCTTTGTTTCCGCGAGATTACGCGACGTACCAATTACTGCCGGCGTTGATTTATGGCGACGGAAATAATTAGTTCCCCGGTTATCTTCATTTTGCCGGCCACGGCAGCGGGCCACTTAGTTTCGACGATATTTCCCCCGCTGGCATCTTACAGCGCGTGGTCAGAATATCCTGTTGCAGAGTTATAGATTTATAACGGGGAATAAGAAGGCAGGGGGAAAAATATTGCGAAGTATGCTCCTACAAGAGAAACATACATACGGTGATCAGGACCGTAATTAACGTAAAAAAAAAGAAAACCAACAATATGGCGCATATGTTGTCACCAATCTCCATTCGCAGTGTTACTGTCTCAGTAGCTGGAAGCAGCTAATTTCATATTTATTTGTGTATTTACTTACGTACTTACTTGCTGTGTACGGTTTTAATCTTCTTTGCGTTAAGCAGATCGGCAAATTAATTTGATTTGTGATTTTCATACAAAAGCAACCTATTTAATACTGTTTACGGAATATGTAATTTATCCTTCCCCTCGTAATCCATCCCACCTTGAAGGCAGAAACTGCCTTATGTTGTGACTTTCCATTTTATAATTTCGTTAGGAATGTAAAATAGACAAAACAGAATCTAAAAAACTGATTTGTACTCGAGCGTTTTTTAATTTTTTAATTTATTTTTTCGGAGAATCAAGTCCACCGAACAGTCCTGTCCCAAGTTCCCCGGTTATCTTCATTTTGCCGGCCACGGCAGCGGGTCCGAAGGAACATTGCATGAAATTATACGGACACTCTAAAATACAGACACTGCCCTACTGTGTTTCATGCCAAAACATGGCAATCTGACGAGCAAAAACAGTGTCTTTCCCTGTACGGCAATCAAACGATTTGTATGCGAGCACTATAGGACGTAGACAGTAGGATATGGAAGTTTGGCTCTGGCCGTGAGTCGCGCACGGATAGCTAAATCTGTTTAAGGTGAATGCTCACGTAAAGCGGTCCGGCACAAATTTTCACATGTTAGTAGTAAATCGTAGAGCCGGTGTACAATAGTATTCGCAGTTTGCAAATACGTTTCATAGCTTAATAGGGCTGTCAATCGTCAGCAGAGCCCACGGTTCTTCCATCGTTTTCACAAATTATGTTCCGTGAGGTGGGGGGGGGGGGGGGGGGGGCATCCAGCAACACACTACCACTAAAATTGCCAGATCCAATAAGTAACACGCCGCCCCGTGAAGATGCTGGCTAAAGGTCAGGGGAAAAAAAGAAAATCTCATACTAAGGTACTTCGCACTCCTTTCAAATTTTAATTTCTTTTCATCTGATCAGTTATGAAATTAGAGATGTTATTTTATTAAAAATGATTTAGTTTTTGTTGAATAACATTTGCATTTGTTAATAAAAATGGAATTCAATTAAATAAAGTTGATATCAACAAGAATCGACCCAACAACTTTACAAATTTTAGACTTCCACACTAAGCATTCAGCTACGGTGGACTTCGTTAATTAGCTAAAAATGTTTTTTACTTAACAGAGGAAGGAAATCTTCCAATTTTCAACATACTTATCTGTGCAAGAAATTCTAATAGTCTGGATCACAATAAAAAAAATAAAACTGCAATTTGCTGATATCTCTCTCTCTCTCTCTCTCTCTCTTTCTCTCTCTCCCCCCCCCCTCCATCTCCCCTCTCTCTCTCTCTCCCCCTCCATCTCCCCTCTCTCCCTCCCCCTCTCTCCCTCCCCCCCCCCCCCCTCTCTCTCTCTCTCTCTCTCTCTCTCTCTCTCTCTCTCTCCCCCTCTCCCTCTCCCTCTCCCTCTCCCTCTCCCTCCCTCTCCCTCTCCCCTCCCTCCCTCCCTTTCTCTCTCTTCTCTCCACCCCCCTCTCAAATCCTTTAAATATCAAGAATATCGAAGAGGGAGTTTCCATCAGTCCTTAATGTCTCCTTGTTAAGTAATAGCGGATCCGTAGATTGTTTCATTGTTGGACTTAGCTGTGCAGAAACTAGGTGGGAACAATAAGATGAAGACTAGCGGTGTCGTCCAAGAGAGTCCGTCGAGACCTCAGCGCTGAGACTACCTGCTGCGGATGTGGGCTTTCACGCGTGGACCACGAGAAGTCCCAGGGGCAACCGTCGCCGCCGGCCGATATTGGAAAATTTCTTTTCCAAGAATTTGCAAACAAAATATGGCTGCTCCTGCATAAGGTACGCTCGACAGGGAACCAATAACTGGGCACACGGCCTGCGCTGCCGAAGAGATGCGCGCAGATTCAATAAGGGAGTCTCAGCTGCAAGGGGACAGGACGCAAATCTCATTACGAAATTCTTACAGCCCCGCCGTCACTTTTAACAGAGTTTGGAGGCGTCTTGCTCCGAAGACGGGTGGACACGAGCACATCGGCCGTAACGTTGCCATGTAACTCCAGATGCTGCTGTGTGTGTTTCTAAGTTCACTGGTCTCCAACTTACATTTTGCGTCGCGTTGTACTTAATTTTATGATACTTATTGTCTGCTACTACATTCCAACTTTTGTCATAAAACACTTCAGCTTAAATAAATTCAAAGGAGGAATTCCTTTCTCGCAGAAGTAAAAAGGGCATTATCAGTAGGTGTGTCAATAGCACCTCAGTGGTCGTAGTTGTCATAGATGATGATAGAGGGAAGCATATCGCGGGGGGAGAAAGGGGTATGGAAAAGTGGACGAGAAGAACCTGTGTATAAAGGCATAAGTAACCACTGATCCAACTTGCTGACAAGAATAATGTGCAAAAGAATGGAAAAGAAGATGTAGTAGCTGTTGCATGAAGATCAGTATGGCTTTAGGAAAGGTAAAGGCGAATAGAGGGGCACACCTGAAGTTGTGGTTAGTAATGGAAGCAAGATTTAAGAAAAATCAAGTTACGGTTCATACGATTTGTCGACCTATAACACGTGTGCCACACTAAAATTGTGCAACATGCTCGAAATTCTTGGAAAAATGGGTTTAAGCTGTAGGGAAACACGAGTAATGTAAGAGGACGTGCTGAGCAGTAATGCCGCCGAATATTTCAGATGAAAACTCTTACAGCCTGTTAAATAAAGCAAACGTTTTTTAATATTCCACAACTTCATTGTGTGTGACCATACATCGTCTGCCCTCTGCCGCTACGAATTCTGGCGTGTAACATAGCAGCGTGTAACGTAACTACGAGGGTTGAATGAAAAGTAATGCCTACACCTTCGTTAATTGGGTTGGGAAGGGAATGTTTTAATAAATCAAAAGCAGAAATAATCCTTAGAATCTGATCTTTAATTACCATTATTCACTTTTCCACATAATCACCAGCCAATTGGATACATTTCTGCCAACGATGAACAAGTTTTCTGAAGCTGTCAAGGAAGAAGCCGACACCCTGTGTCTGCAACCACAATCTCACAGTTCTCGTAACGTCTTCATCAGGAGCATAATGATGTTCGTGCAGATCGTCTTTCATTATCGGGAACAGATGCAACTCAGACGGTGCTAAATCTGGACTGTATGGAGGATGCCGTACGGTGGTGAGATTCAGTCTCCGAAGCTCTGCCGTGGTTGCACGTGAAGTGTGTGGTTTGGCATAGTCATGCTGCAGGAAAACAGTTCCCTTTTCCTTTCGGACCCTTTTTAACCGTCGTTTCAGAGTTTGCAGTGTCGTGTTGTAAGGCTCTTGAGTTTTTTGCTCCACGCTCAAGGAAATCAACATGGATTACACTATCTGCGTCGAGAACACTGTGGGCTTCGTCTTGAATTTCTTTTTCTGGGGGCGAGTCTTTGTGCTGATATTCCATTGACTAACGTTTCGTCTCCGGGTCGTAATGGTATACCCACGTTTCGTCTCCTGTCACAGTTGAATGGAGAAAGGCGTCACCTTCATTCTCATATGGTAATGCTAGAGGAGTTACTGGCAAATTTCAAGTCTGTGCTCTTTCATTTCAGGAGTCAGCATCCTGGATACCCATAGTGCTCAAATCTTCCTACAGCCAAGCACAGCAATAATGTGACCCACACTTTCTTGTGAAATGCCGATTGTGCTTACAATTTCTCTCTGAGTGATACGACGATCGTACTGAATCAATATGTCACCATGTTGCTTGTGAAACTCGGTGGTTGCTACCACAGGACGTCCAACTCTTTGCCACGCAGGTCAGATCTTCCCACCTCAACATCTGTAAACATACTTGCCCAACGACGCACAGTACTCGCATCAGCACAATCACCATAAACTGCTTTCATTCTGTGATGTGTCTACTTTGGGCTGACACTATCTGCTGTCAAGAATACAGTGACTGCACGCTGCTTTAATCGGATTGACCGACCGTCTGCGCAGGGTTCCATACTTTACACTGTAAAAACACAACCATTTAAACCGTTCGGTGCTAAGGCTTCCCACCAACTGGAGCTGTAGAGAAGAGGCTACGGAACAAGCCAGTACCTGCCACATACCAGTGCTGCCAACCGTTGAAGAGTTACGGAGGTGGAGGCATTACTTTACAGTCAACCCTCGTATTTTGGTGCTTGAGGAACAGTGTGCTTGAAATTCGAATAGTTCGTCCTTGCATGGAGCATCCTCTCCTTCAGTCTGGCAATGCCAGACCCCACACGAGCGCTGTGACCCCTGCAATAATCCGAAGGCTTGGGTTCACTGTCACCTATCATCCTCCATACAATTGCGACTGAGTGCCATCTGATTTTCGTCTGTTTTCAGAACTTAAAGACCACCTTCTACAACTTCGCTTGATGAAGCATTGCAAGCAGAGGTGAAGCTGTCTCACCGTCAACAAAGTCAAACATTCTGCAGTGACAATATGAACAAACTGGTCTCTGGTTGACAGAAATATGTTAGTTGCCCGGATGACTATGTTAAGAAATAAATATGTAGACAAGAAGAAAAAGGTTATAGAATATTAACAGCGTTTGTTTTATTTCAAATGCTTTTAGAGTTTGCACATAAAAAATTTGGAGGCGTTACGTCTCAGCACGCCCTTGTACAAGAATAAAGAATGGAATACCTAGTAGAGTATGTATGTAGATGTAGATGCAGATGGGGTGCTATAGTAGGACACTGAAAATCAGGCAGACTGATCCGGTAAGAAATGAGGCGGTTCTCCGCAACATTGATGAGGAGAGGAACATATCTCTCTCTTTTTCCTCTCCTCCGGTTGTTGTTGATGAGAGAGATCTCTCTCTTTTTCCTCCTCCTCCGTTGTTTGTTTTGGGTTGAGAGAGAATCTCTCCCCCTCTTTTTCCTCCTCCTCTCGTTGTTGTGTTGAGAGAAGAATCTCTCTCCTTTTCCTCCTCCTACCGTTGTTGTGTTTGAGAGAGAGATCACATAAAACCAGTCATAAAACTGATTACCACATAAAAGCCACTAATGACTGGACAACTCTCGTAGCTGAAAATATAGTGAACATGGAAGTAAAATATTGGATTTAAAGTTTAGTTATATTATTTCCAGTTTGCCTTTTTAATTTCGTGAATTTCAGGCAGTTAATAAAATGCTTCCATAAATACAGCAAATATTTTTCACTATTTTGCCTGCTTGCATGAATCTTCATTCTGTTGAAATATTCTTGTAGCTTGAGAATTTCATAAAGTTCCTGAGTGGGTTTTTATTTTTGGTGTGCGCTTTGTAGTGTGGACAGTGAAAAAACATTTGGAGAAAAGTCGTGAACTACCTGAAATTTCTCTTTTCAGTCACAGTATGACCTCTCTTCAGTTGCTCTAATTTGACTGTAAAGTTTGTGTCACTCAAGGGTAACACAATTTTTATTTGTTGATTAAACCAGTTTTGAATTTTCAATCATTATTGATAGGCCATAATGTTTCTTGGCAGATGGCTCTTCCTGAATGTGGTAGGAATGAACAACTGAACATACACTTATGGTTGTTACTAGAGATTAGCACACGAAAGCTTCATGGCTAATGGTGGCATCAAAGCTTACTGGAAGACAACATTTTGCACGGCTCTTACTTAAAGAGTTAAATAGAAGTATGTACAAGCTATTGTTGAAGGCTATATGTTAACATGTTTAGATTGATGAAATGTCAGTACCTGAGACTTGAGATGGTGCAGTGTTAGACAGATTCACTGTATCAAAATATGAGTATACATGTCATTGTAGACATGTCAGAGGTGTTGAGATTTTCATGATATAATTTGCCTTGTGGCACCCCTAGTGCTTACAATTAAAAAGTTAAAGCAAATGAAAAGAGACTGTTCTTAGTAGACAACAGCATTATGACATGGTTATCTGGAATTAATTTTGTAAGAAGTCTCAACTTGAAAGACATCTTTGTGTGTGGTTGAACTGGACAGTGGAAATAACAGTTCGTTCTTCTTCTTCTTCTTCTTCTTTTTACTGTGACTAGTTCAGTCTTCCAGAGGGTTGACAACTCCTGTGATTTTTTTTTTTACCAGTTATATGCTTTGATTATGGTAGTTTCCTTGTCTCTTGTCTCTCTTAAACATATTCAAAAAATAAAGATATTTAGGGCTCTAGGTGCAGTTCTGGCAACATTCCTGGTGGAAACGTGACTGAAAGATGAAATTTTTAATATGCAAAATTTTTGACCATGAGAAGTTATGACTAAAATAAAAACTGTGGAATGTAGTTATACAAAATAATTAAACCTAGATCTTTAACTTTGAAAATGATTTTACGATAATTCAAATTGTTTGTGTTGTCTAGAATATCATAGTGGTTGAACTAGAAACATGAAAACATGTAAATACTGTGTGTTACCAAATCTTGATCCCTTATATGCTAAAGTATGTTTTAGTACTTTGAGTCATTAATTATAAAAATTAGAAAGTCAAACTTCACCATGAAAATATTCTGAAGTTGTAACTGGAGTATTGAAAATAACAGAATTTCTGTTTCCATAAATAGGGAGGTGCCATGGTTCTTTCCTTACTGTCATGGTGTGACCAGTACCATTCCCCCTTAGTAAAAAGAAAAATATTTTCATTTATAAATTAAAGCCATAACACAAATACTAACCCGAAAGTTCTCACAGTTGGACGGTGGTGAATGTTCTCAACTCCTACACAGAATTTTGTAAAATGGATGACACTAAACAGATTTATTTCCTTCCTTCTTTTTAAAAGACAGTTGGTATTTCACCACAGAACAAGAAAACTTTATTATGAACACCTTAAGTCGTCCTTAGAAGTTGGGGTAAATTGAGGCATTTACCTGGAAACTGACATTGATGATACTGCATCATCAACAAGCTCAGACTCCCATTTGCACTAAGAAACATATTTCAACTTTTGCTTTACCTTATGTAAATCATTATGATAATTTATCATGGACTTTTCCACTAGTGTAAAAGTTAAGTGTCTTTCATTAATTGCAGTTCATCTCTTCATAGTTCCCAAGTGACACAGGAGATTTGTGCAAAATGCTTTTGCATCTACATGCTTATCAGGAGGTGTAATATTATAATGATGAAACTATATGCTTGCAGGTGTACGTATGTTGGATGGAACGGTGAATGACGCAGTGGAGGCTCGGGCTTTGGGTTTGAACCCTGACCATGTGGATGTGTACAGTGCCTCATGGGGTCCAGAGGATGATGGCAAGACAGTGGACGGCCCGGGACCACTTGCTAGGAGGGCTTTCATCTATGGTGTGACCAGTGTGAGTAACCACTAAAGGCAATCTTGAAGATTTTGTGATCATGGTTATTTAGCTGTACAGGAACTACGTTAACATTCAGAAAACTTTATTACTTTCATTTTGTAATACTAAAAGAAATCTTAAGAGATGCAACAACAGCTATAGAGCTATAACAACAATGGACATACACTTCCAACAATACTGTGTATTAATAAGAATTAATTGCCACCAAACAGGTCTGTAAGCAGTGTGCCCACTTCCCAGCACCTCATGTTCCATATTTGTCACCAGTGCAGACAGTTTTCTGATTACAGGCATCATCATCTGTGAAAAGGAAGTGTGAGTCCACAGCAAAACACTAAAACACTGAATGTATTTTACTTTTATGTGGTGTGATACTTTCATGCCATGGATTACCCTACTGAAGAGGTATGCACAGATATTTCCTTTTCCATCATGATATTTGCTCAGGTTATGACTAAGCATCTACTGTGAGTTATTCATTCCACCATTTTCTCAGCAAGGTAGCAGGTTCCTTCCTTTCTCCACATCAGCCAGTGTCCGGGAATGCTCATTATTCACCAAACAGTTCCATTTAAGAAACC
Source organism: Schistocerca americana (assembly GCF_021461395.2). NCBI lineage: Eukaryota > Metazoa > Arthropoda > Insecta > Orthoptera > Acrididae > Schistocerca > Schistocerca americana. The sequence continues at coordinate 288,409,407 of NC_060125.1, forward strand.
ATTCTGGTCTCCTGGGGACCCTATGCTGCTGTTGGCTCTAGTCATGACATTCAATACTCTACAGCAAACAGTTGCATTTATCAGTGAGAGTCAGCCACACTCATCACCCACAAAATCCTGAACCCCACTGTAATGAGTATAAGTGTGTGTCATGACCAGTGAAAATTTGTGCCAGACAGGAACTCAAATCTCAATCTCCTGCTTGCTGTGAGCAGCATACTTCACTAACATTATATAATGCCATTGCATTTGATTCAGTGATCTTCATCAGTTCCACCCATTTGGTACCAGTGAATTTGACACAGTCTGTATAATATGCCATGTGGTCAGATAAATTATCACCATCCATACTGTTTCACTGGTGGTCCTATTCTGCTATGGAGACAGACAAGTTTTTATTTGGAAGTGAGAGGAGTAAATACAAATGACAGCAAAAGTCTAAAGTTTGGACCGGAAAGGTGCACAGGTAGCCTAACTTATTAAGATGACAATTCATGATAACCAAGAAATCTGGGTTCAGTTCCCAGCTCAGCATAAATTTTGTTTGGCATTAGGTATTCGTTATTTATCTTTAGTGACAAAAATTATGCTGTATTCAGTTATCTATTTCTAATGTGTGTAGCATCATGTATATGTTTAGTTGGTTCTTCAGAGTAACTGTAATTTTTTCCTAATAATGCATGCTATCAATATCTTGATTCTTGAGACCCACCTGCCTCGGGTATCTCATTACTGGGTATTCTGCAATCAATCAAGATCACACTTAAGTCGCTCTTAAGTATATTCTTGCTGTCAAGACTAGAATTACGTTAATAATGAAAAGTTTTACAATGAAACATAACATGCATGCTCAAATATGCACCACTACTTTTAACCTGTTGTAAGCTATGTTCCTCCTTGATAGATAATCAGTAGTTTGTTAGTTCTTGTGAGAAGTCTTTTTGAGCTGAAAGCATCTATAGCTGGGTGTTCCCAGTCAACCACAATCAGTACCTCCACAGTACCAGCCCATCTCAAGAAGTCTCTTCCGTACAGCATTGCCACCTGTGGCTGCTGCATTTGTGGTGGAGAGCAGGTGGTCTTGAAATACACTTATAACCTTACCAGGACCTTTATTGACAAACAATATCTCACCCAGTTCATCCATAAACAAATCTCCTCTGCCATTAACTCCTCTGACAGTAATCAACCAGTATCACTCTGATCTTGAAATGCTCAACCACATCCTTCATCAGGGATTTGACTATCTTTGGTTGTGCTTTGAAATGGGGGATGATATACCAAAAATCCTACCCACATCACCTAAAGTAGTGTTGCGGCACCCACCCAAGCTACAGAATGTCTTACCTATTCCTACCCCAATTCTGCTCTGTCTTGTATCCCTTGTGGTTGACCCAGGTGCAACTCCTGTCTCATTCAACCACCCACCAGCTCCTACCGCAATCCAGTTGCAGGCATCTCCTACCCAACAAAAAGCAGGGCCACATGTGAAAGCAGCCACGTTATGTAGCAGCTATAATGTGCTAACTGTACAACATTTCCTGTGGGCATGACAAGTAACAGATTATCCATATGCGTGAATGGCCACTGTCAAGCTGCAGACATGAGTGTGCACTTGCTGAACATGCTGTGCACCACAATAGCTGCTTCACTAGCCATCCCATTTGGATACTATCTGCCAGCAATTGTTACTCAGAACTCAAGGTTACGAATTCTGTCTCATCATAACCCATACTCTTGCAATCCCCCTTGGCCTAAATCCATGCTAACTTATTTTCCACTGCCTCACCTTAATGTTTTCCTTCCATCTTCTGCCCACACAACTTCTTTCCCATCAAGATTGTTCTCTCTCTCTCTCTCTCTCTCTCTCTCTCTCTCTCTCTCTCTCTCTCTCTCTCTCTCTCTCTCTCTCTCTCCCCCTCCCCCTCTCTCCCCCACTCCATCTCCCTTCTTCCCCCCTCCTCTCCTCATCCCTTTTTTCACACACATATCCCCCATTTTCCCCTCCTCTCTCTCCTTTTTCCCCCTCCTCTCTCTCCCCCCCTTTTTCCCCCTCCTCTCTCTCCCCCCTTTTCCCCCCTCCTCTCTCTCCCCCCCTTTCCCCCCTCCTCTCTCTCCCCCCTTTTCCCCCCTCCTCTCTCCCCCCTTTTCCCCCTCCTCTCTCCCCCCTTTTCCCCCCTCCTCTCTCCCCCCCCTTTCCCCCCTCCTCTCTCTCCCCCCTTTTCCCCCCTCCTCTCTCTCTCCCCCCTTTTCCCCCTCCTCTCTCTCTCTCCCCCCTTTTCCCCCTCCTCTCTCTCTCTCCCCCCTTTTTCCCCCTCCTCTCTCCTTCCCCCTTTTTCCCCTCTTCTCTCCTTCCCCCTTTTACCCCCTCCTCTCTCCCCACTTTTCCCCCTCCTCTCTCCCCCCCTTTTTTCCCCTCCTCCCCCCCATCTGTTATCACCATCACCTTTTTCACATTTTATCCACTCCCCTTCTCCCTATTTCCATCTGTTATGTGCTCTACCCTCTGAACCTGTTCAGTCTTGTTGTGCAGCCATTGAGGCATCAGATGAAAGACCATTTCACACTACCCTGCTACTACTACTTCCTTGCCTCGTGCATCCTTCTTGACTCCCTCCCCATCTCCATCTACCCATGCAAGTGCTTTTGATAACTAATATTGACTATCAGTCTCACTGCTACTGCGAGTGTGTGCATGTTTTGTTGCCTCGGTGGTTTTGAGTGTGATGTATGTGCTCTCATTAGGCCAAGTACAAGAGCTCAAAAGCTGATATTATCTGTTTTCTATTACATGTTTCTGTGCACCACACGTCAGTCCTTTGTAGGCAATGGATGCCTTTCCGTTATTGTACATATTTTTCAATCCACGAATTTCCACCATTGTTATAAATTATCCATTGAGGTCGGCAGTAGTCCATAGTTGATCAAATACAGTATAATTTTATATTCTCAACTGATTTGGTTTTTAGGGACGGAAAGGAAAAGGCTCAATTTTCGTTTGGGCCTCTGGAAATGGAGGAAGACACACTGATTCCTGCAACTGTGATGGTTATACGAACTCAATATTCACTCTCTCCATCTCTAGCGCAACACAAGGAGGGTGAGTCCTGCTAACAGTGGACTGATTTTCATTATTGAATATTTCCTGAATAAAAAATAATTCTGATTATTCTCTCAGGCTGCTAGTCTTCAAAATTCACCATGAGTTACAGTTTGTATGAGACTGTATTGCATCACCATATTTCATATCAAAAACTTCATTGCATGTTTTTTTTACAAGCAGATAGAAGAAACTGTTAACAATTTTTTTGTTTGTAACAAATGTGTTGTTAATGTAAATTAATTTTAGATCTTTAACAAGATGCGAAATAATTGGGATAGAAAAATACGTGTTAATCAATCATGATTTGCAAGATCAAGCCCTACACTAGTTGAAGTGGACTGTTTACTCCTTAGCTCCACCTATGGAACACAAAGTTCTTTGCAATGCTCAATTTTGTATGTGTATTTTGTTCAAATGCTGTAAAAATAAAACCATGATTTTGTTCATTTTAGTGTATTTTGCATTTTTAGGTACAAGCCATGGTATTTAGAGGAGTGTTCTTCAACATTAGCCACTACCTACAGTTCTGGTACACCTGGTCATGACAAGAGTGTTGCAACTGTTGACATGGATGGTAAACTAAGGCCAGATCATATATGCACTGTGGAACACACAGGTGAATATATTATGTTAATTTTTATATTTTGAATGAAGATCAAAAGAAAGAGATGAATGGTGTTAATTTTTGAAGCTAATGAAAGGGTGTAGTTAAGACTGGCGTAGGGCTTGTAGTAATAATGAAGTATTAATTTCTGATGTAGCAAATACATTTAGTTTTCATGTGGTTTACAGGCAGGAATTGTATTTTTGGCTGTATGAAGGCACATGTATAATTAATTTATTTCCACAGGTACATCAGCCTCTGCACCACTGGCAGCTGGCATTGCAGCTTTAGCACTGGAGGCTAATCCTGACCTTACATGGAGAGACATGCAGTACCTTGTAGTGTTATCATCACGATCAGGGCCATTAGAAAAGGAATCGGGCTGGATAATTAATGGAGTGAAACGGAAAGGTTAGCACCACAAGGCTGCTTTTTATGGCAAACTTTACAGATTGATGAAATATGTACTTTATTTCTGATTAGAAAGAATGTATGGTAATTCTTTCATGTCATTAATTTCTTTTTTTGTAATTGATTCAATATTTGATGAATTGTTAACATGTGACATTTATTTTCTTTTTACCAACACAACTTCAATATCTCTCAATGTTTTCCAGTGAGTCACAAGTTTGGGTATGGGTTGATGGATGCAGCTGCCATGGTTAGCTTTGCAGAGCAGTGGACTAATGTTCCTCCACAGCACATCTGCAAATCACATGAGATAAATGAAGAGCGGTAAGTGCAAATTATCTGCTGTGATAAGACAGTGGCTTACCACTTATTTAGAGGACGATATGTGTTGTAAAACTAATTTTATAAGGCATTGGTCTTAATTTATAGCCTCATGATACATAGTTGTCACAATCTTGGTATTCTGTCCTCAATTTAGTATCACAGATATGAATCAAGAGAAATAACTGGAGTGTGCCATGAAAATGTATACCCTGGTATTATTTGTGTGGTCATTACACATAAGTTAAATGGGTCTGCTTGGTAAAATAAAAGGTATAGGGCCTACTAACAATATAGACTTGCCTGCATCCTGGTAATTATGATGCAGCTTGATAAGAAAAAGACCCTTTACTAGTAGAGTGACAAATATCGCTGTACGATAGCTTTCAATATTACAAGTATTTAAACTTCGTGGTGAACCATGACTTCATCATGAAGGAGATAGTGGGCTTACAGTAATTTGTTGTTGCTGTTGTTGTTGTTGTTGTTGTTGTGGTCTTCAGTCCTGAGACTGGTTGGATGCAGTTCTCCATGGTACTCTATCTTGTGCAAGCTGCTTCATCTCCCAGTACGTACTGTAGCCTACATCCTTTTGAATCTGCTTAGTGTATTCATCTCTTGGTCTCACTCTACGATTTTTGCCCTCCACGCTGCCCTCCAATGCTAAATTTGTGATCCCTTGATGCCTCAGAACATGTCCTACTAACCGGTCCCTTCTTTTTGTCAAGTTGTGCCACAAACTCCTCTTCTCCCCAATTCTATTCAATACTTCATTAGTTATGTGATCTACCCATCTAATCTTCAGCATTCTTCTGTAGCACCACATTTCGAAAGCTTCTATTCTCTTCTTGTCCAAACTATTTACTGTCGGCGTTTCACTTCCATACATGGCTACACTCCATACAAATACTTTCAGAAACGACTTCCTGACATTTAAATCTATACTCGATTTTAACAAATTTTTCTTCTGCAGAAACGCTTTCCTTGCCATTGCCAGTCTACATTTTATATCCTCTCTACTTCGACCATCATCAGTTATTTTACTCCCTAAATAGCAAAACTCCTTTACTACTTTAAGTGTCTCATTTCCTAACCTAATACCCTCAGCATCACCCGATTTAATTCGACTACATTCCATTATCCTCGTTTTGCTTTTGTTGCTGTTCATCTTATACCCTCCTTTCATGACACTGTGCGTTCCATTCAACTGCTCTTCCAAGTCCTTTGCTGTCTCTGACAGAATTACAATGTCATCAGCGAACCTCAAAGTTTTTATTTCTTCTCCATGGATTTTAATACCTACTACAATTTTTTTTTGTTTCCTGTACTGCTTGCTCAATATAGAGATTGAATAACATTGGGGAGTGGCTACAACCCTGTCTCACTCCATTCCCAACCACTGCTTTCCTTTCATGCCCCTCGACTCTTATAACAGCCATCTGGTTTCTGTACAAATTGTAAATAGCCTTTCGCTCCCTGTATTTTACCCCTGCCACCTTCAGAATTTGAAAGAGAGTATTCCAGTCAACATTGTCGATAGCTTTCTCTGAGTCTACAAATGCTATAAACGTAGGTTTGCCTTTTCTTAATCTAACTTCTAAGATAAGTAGGGTCACTATTGCTTCACGTGTTCCAATATTTCTGCGGAATCCAAATTGATCTTCCCCGAGGTCAGCTTCTACCAGTTTTTCCATTCATCTGTTAAGAATTTGCATAACTAATTAATTGAAAAAATTTTTTAATGAAAAAACTGCCTACAACTCAGTTTACATTATACAATTAGAACGTGATGACTAGTTTCAGTTGTGCACAACCATCATATTCAAATCATAAAAATGAGTTCATTATGCATTGAAAAATGTCATCGATTAGCAACAGGCATGCAATGACATGCAGCCAACAAGATGAGGACAGTATGCTGTTGAAAACATAATCTAGAGTGAGCCTGGTTGTAAACCACCACCATCTTGTGACATTATGCTTTAAAACTTGGCTCACTCTCAGTGATGCTTTTAACAGTACACTGTCCTAGTCTTGAGGCCCATAATATGAATGCATGCCACTGCATGACTGTTGCTACTCAACAGTGTTTTTTAGTGCCTATTCAACTTGAAACATCCTGGCAGATTAAAATTGTGTGCAGGACCGAAACTCAAACTTCGGCCCTTTGCCTCTTGTGGGTGAGTGCTCTACCCACTTATCTACCCAAGCATGACTCATGACCTGTCCTCACAGCTTTACTTCCCCAAGAGCCCCATCTCCCACCTTCCATACTTCACAGAAGCTCTCCTGCGAATCTGCTAGACTAGCACTCTTGAAGACAGGATATTTTGGAGATAAAGCTTATCCACAGCCTGTGGGATGTTCCCAATATGAAATTTTCACTCTGCAGTGGAATGTGTGCGCTGATATGAATCTTTCTGGCAGATTAAAACTGTGTGCTGGGCCAAGACTCAGACTCGGGACCTTTGTCTTTCACCAGCAAGTGGTCAGCTTGTTTTTATGATTTGAATGATATGAAGTTGGTCTTTATACACAACCAAAACGAGTCACAGTGTTTTAATTGTGTAATGTAAATTGGGAGTCTATGCACCAAAAATGTTTTATATTAGAAATTCGTATTTAATAAATTACTTAGTCTTGCTCAATGCTTTTGTTTTATCATACTAAAAACATGTCTGTTGCATTTTTATATTTTAGGCCGATTGATCCAGCACCAGGTTCAACCCTGCAAGTGCAAATGGACGTGGATGGTTGCAGTAAGACACTAAATGAGGTTCGTTTCCTGGAACATGTGCAGTGCAAAGTGTCTCTCCGTTTCTTCCCTCGTGGTAACCTGCGTATTCTTCTTACTTCACCAATGGGAACTACATCTACACTACTCTTTGAACGTCCAAGAGATGTTGTCAGTTCCAATTTTGATGACTGGCCATTCCTTAGTGTCCATTTCTGGGGGGAAAAGGCAGATGGCCGCTGGACTCTTGAAATTATTAATGGTGGAAATCGGCGAGTCAACCAACCAGGTACTTCCTTTTACATTCAGATCATTAAAGCTTCAAATTTGTCTTGCAATTTGATAGAAAAGGTTGTATATTGTTGCAGTCCTTTATGTGCTATACTCATTTCCTCTGTCACCTGCTTTAAAATTTGTTTCTAACATGTGTAAAAATGAATTTCCCAGCGGATCAGAATTGGGTGCCAGGTGTTTTGTGGCAGCATGTGAATGTTGAATTCTGATATGTGAAAGTGGCAGTAAATAATTATAAATTTTAAGTGCAGATATTGGCTAATACAGTTTACTATTTTTTGTTTGTTTCAGGCATCTTGAAGAAGTGGCAGTTGATTTTCTATGGTACAGCAACAAATCCCATCCGCTTACGACAAAGTTTACGACTGGGTAGTGCACCTGGTATTCCAGTTTCTCAGGCTACTGCGTCACAAAACTCCTACATCTTCCCAGACTCTCAACCAACCGGGTCTCCTGCTGATGACTACTTCAATGGCTTCAATCCAGGCTTTCAAAATTTTCCCAACATCTACAGTGTATCAGGTATTACATAGTACACTAATGGCCTTAAATATATTGAAGAATGCACTGGACTCTTAAAAGACTCTGAAACTGAAAGAAGAGTTTGGTCCATTCAGTGCTTTACATGCAGTACTTGAAGTTTCATTGTCAAAAAATGTAACATCCATTTATCCAGAAAGAACAAAATTAGTTGATAGGGAAACACAATTTTCAGTGTGTTGAGTTTCTTGCACTGAACTTAACCCATGAAATCCCAACCATACAAAACAAAAAGTGATAATTATCAAAGCTATGGACTTCTAAATAGGGAAGTTTGATTTCATGTTCTAGAACTATGTTTGAATAATAATATTTATTTTTATTATTATTTCAGGAAGCAACCCAGAAGCATCAGTAGCTCCACTTGAAGGTGATGAGATTCCAGATAATGCAGTGCAAGTAACATATGAAAAAGATAGTAGCAGCATTGCAGGTAGTTTGAAGGTGTTGCATACGTGTGATCCAGAGTGTGACTCACAAGGCTGTTACGGAAAGGGACCTACACAGTGCATTGCATGCAAACATTATAAACTGGACAAGTAAGTCCTTGTTTTCCCCTTCTTCCATTTATTTTTTTGCGCAATTTTTTATGTTTCTCATATAAGAAACTATCAATGTAACAAACTAGTTTGATCTTGCAAGCATGATAAGTCTATCGGGGATCTTGGTCATTATAAACTATACTATTTGAAGCGCTAAACTGAAAATAAAAAGCTTTTGTACAAATTGGAAATTGGGAGGGAGGGGCGGAGGCATGGAGAGGTGCAGAGAGGGAGAGGGTAACCTGCGAGATGCACAAGAAAGCCGTGGCAGGAGGGAAATATAAAGCTAAACATCCATCTAGCAAGGTGATACATTATACTCACAGTTAGGACTGAGTGAGATGGTGTAGTGATAATACAACTGACTTGCATTTATACCAAATAAATTAACAAATGGCGGAGCTGATCCTCCTTGGTACGCGAAACAGGTTAGAACCCTGTTGCAGAAACAATGAAACAAACATGCCAGATTTAAACAGTCGCAAAATCCCCAAGATTGGCAATCTTTTACAGAACTATGTTAGTGGCAAGAAACAATCAATGCCTTCTCTGCGTGATAGCAATGGAGATACTATCAAAGACAGTACTGCCAAAGCAGAGTTACTAAACACAGCCTTGCGAAATGCCTTCACAAAAGAACACAAAGTAAATATTCCAGAATTTGAATCAAGAATAGCTGCCAACATGAGTAATCTAGAAGTAAATATCCTCATAGTAGTGAAGCAACTTAAAATCAATTAATAAAAGCAAATCTTCTGGTCCAGGCTGTATACCAGTTAGGTTCCTTTCAGAGTATGCTGATGCATTAGCTCCATACTTAACAATCATATACTACCGTTCGCTCGACAAAAGATCCATACCCAAAGACTGGAAAGTTGCACAGGTCACACCAATATTCAACAAAGGTGGTAGGAGTAATCCACTAAATTACAGGTCCGTATCATTAATGTCGATATGCAACAGGATTTTGGAACATATATTGTGTTCAAACATTATGAATTACCTTGAAGAAAACGGTCTATTGACACACAGTCATCATGGATTTAGAAAACGTTAGTCCTGTGGAACGCAACCAGCTCTTTATTCTCATCAAGTGTGGAGTGCTATTGACAAGGGATTTCAGAATGATTCTGGATTTCTGGAAGGCTTTTGACACTGTACCACACAATTGTGTGCTTGTGGAATACCATCTCAGTTATGTGACTGGATTTGTGGTTTCCTGTCAGAGAGGTCACAGGTCATAGTAATTGATGGGATGTCACTGAGTAAAACAGAAGTGATTTCTGGCGTTCTCCAAGGTAGTGTTATAGGCCCTTTGCTGTTCCTTATCTATATAAATGATTTGGGAGACAATCTGAGCAGCTGTCTTGGGTTGTTAGCAGATGAAGCTGCCGTTATGCGACTAATAAAGTCGTCAGAAGATTAAAACAAATTGCAAAATGATTTAGAAAAGATACCTGAATGGGTCGAAAATTGGTAGTTGACTCTAAATAACGAAAAGTGTGAGGTCATCCACATGAGTGCTAAAAGGAACTCGTTGAACTTCGATTACATGATAAATCAGTCTAATCTAAAAGCTTGATACCTATGTATTACAATTACAAACAACTTAAATTGGACGCAACACATAGAAAATGTTGTGGGGAAGTCTAACCAAAGACTGTGTTTTATTGGCAGGACACTTAGAAAATGTAACAGATCTACTAAGGAGACAGTCTACACTGCGGTTGTGCGTCGTCCTTTAAATTCAGCTGCGTGGTGTGGTATCCTTACCAGATAGGACTGACGGAGTACGTAGAAAAAGTTCAAAGAAGGGCAGCACGTTTTGTATTATCGAAAAATATCGGAGAGAGTGTCACAGAAATGATACAGGATTTGGGCTGGACATCACTAAAAGAAAGGCACTTTTCATTGCGATGGAATCTTCTCACGGAATTCCAATCGCCAACTTTCTCCTCTGAATGCGAAAATATTTTGTTGACACTGACCTACATCGGGAGAAACAATCACCATGATAAAATAAGGGAAATCGGAGCTATATGAGATTGGAATAATAGAGAATTGTGAAGGTTGTTCGATGAACCCTCTGCCAGGTTCGATGAACCCTCTGCCAGGCACTTAAATGTGATTTGCATGTAGATGTAGAGGATGGCAGTTGAAGTGCCTTTTCAGCCATTCAGATTTAGGTTTACTGTGATTTTGCTAACTCACTTTCTGACTTGAGACAACTATAAGAATCTTAGGCATCTGCAGTCAGCAAGGAAACTGGATGGTGGTGGTCGGGGTGGCTTTAAACGTGGCAATAGGGGGCATTTGGTTGCTGCCCCAGCCCTCTCCTCCCCTGGAATCGAGATTACAAACTTTTTTTTCATTACAGAATTATCATACACTTCCAAAAATTATGAAAAACCATCAATTCTCTGGGGTGTTATAATATATTTGTGTCACCTATAAAATTTAGTTTTAGTGGCATAACATGTCTTACAACTGATCAACCAGTTTACATATAATTTTGCAATTTTTTAAGTCTGTCCCCCTTCACACAGGTAAATTTCTGTGTATGCCAATGGTCAGGGTTGTTCCTTTGAAAAGGATACAGACTATTTTATTCCGATCCTTCTCTACTGTGAGCTTGTGCTCCATCTCTAATGTCTTCATCACAAATGGCATGTTACACACTAATCTCCCTTTCCTTCAAATTTGGAAGAAGCATAGTTCCAATCATTAAAAAGTGTGTGTTAATGATTTAAATTTTCTGTCCTTCCCATAAATTACCTCAGGTGATTGGCAGGATCATTACTTTGCAAAGACCAATTCCTTTCACTGTTCCTCTTTTTCTCTCAGGCTAATCATCCTGACATACATTGTTGTTTATTTTTTCTGGTCTGTGACATGTAAATTCTAGTAGGATCAGACTGTAGTGGCGTTACAGAATGTTTTCCAGTTTGGTAACTGACAATTTGTTTAAAATTTGTTGACTGTCAATTTCAAAACATACGTTATAATAGAAGGAAACATTCCACGTGGGAAAAATTATATATAAAATCAAAGATGAGGTGACTTACCGAACGAAAGCGCTGGCAGGTCGATAGACACACAAACAAACACAAACATACACACAAAATTCAAGATTTCGCAACAAACTGTTGTCTCATCAGGAAAGAGGGAAGGAGAGGGGAAGACGAAAGGAAGTGGGTTTTAAGGGAGAGGGTAAGGAGTCATTCCAATCCCGGGAGCGGAAAGACTTACCTTAGGGGGAAAAAAGGACAGGTATACACTCGCACACACGCACATATGTCTGCTTGTGTCTGTATGTGTGTATATCCATCCACACATACAGACACAAGCAGACATATGTGTGTGTGTGTGCGAGTGTATACCTGTCCTTTTTTCCCCTTAAGGTAAGTCTTTCCACTCCCGGGATTGGAATGACTCCTTACCCTCTCCCTTAAAACCCACTTCCTTTCGTCTTCCCCTCTCCTTCCCTCTTTCCTGATGAGGCAACAGTTTGTTGCGAAAGCTTGAATTTTGTGTGTATCTTTGTGTTTGTTTGTGTGTCTATCGACCTGCCAGCACTTTCGTTCGGTAAGTCACCTCATCTTTGATTTTATATATAATCAAAACATACTTTGTTAGTGTCTGAATTGAATTTTTATGTATTTGAAGTGGCCTTTGTAGTTATTGCACCACTAACATTAAGTAACTCCTCTGAAAGGTGCAGATGTTCGATTTCATTTCCTCTGTGGAAATAGTGTGTGGGAATAAATGCATTATCTCACAATATAGTAGCATTTAATAACTTAAGATATTTAAAGTGCTTAGTGCCAAACACTGTTGTTCTGATTGCTCTGTATGATTTATTCCAGCACCTGTGTTAGTCGTTGCCCACCTCGCAGTTTTCCTAGTCAGGGTGGTATCTGTTGGCCATGTCATGAATCCTGTGAAACATGTGCCGGTGCTGGCCAAGACAGCTGCCTTACATGTGCACCTGCTCATTTAAGAGTCACTGACCTTGCAATTTGTCTACAGCAGTGCCCTGAGGGATATTATGAAAGTGAGTTTTTCGACAAATTAATATGAATAGAACGTTACTGTTTTTACATAATTGTAACCACCATTTTCAGTGAAATAATGGGTAAATATACATCATCCTATGTTTTTCTTCTTTCTTGTATCAAAGTTTTAGGTTGTAGTTAGGAGTACTGTACAGTCAGTGTTCCAAGGAAATTCAGGAAGTTGTGTCTTACCTGTATTATTTGAGAGAGAGAGAGAGAGAGAGAGAGAGAGAGAGAGAGAGAGAGAGAGAGAGAGAGAGAGAGAGATATCTTCAATGTACAGTTTATTTCTAAGGCAACATCACCAGTTGCATTGGTTGTTGTTGAGTCTCGGCATTTAAACAGCATGGAAGACTGTAAATCCAGTAAAGTCTTCATTGAAATCTACTCCATATTGAAGAATGCTTGTGCATGTTTGATGTGCTCCAAGCTGAATACATGAAGCATTAACTGTTAGGGTGAGGAAACTATGCAGAAGAAAATTTAGATTTGATGTTTGTTGACTTCCTAATTGTATCAAATAGATGTAGGTTAATGTTCTGGATTTTTTCATGTGGGACAAATGAAATTCATAGTCACTTTGAGAATTGCTGTTCAGTTTCCTCAGAAGTAAGGGAAACACTATACTCATAAGCAAATGAATTAAGACACAGCTGTGTAGGGGTGTGTTGCGTAGACCTGGTTTTGACTTAAGAGTTAGGTGAAGCATCATGGCATCGACTCCTACTGTACACCCAGAGCATTGAGTAGTCAACCTGTTCCATGGTAGTTCAATCACTCTCGCATTCGGGAGGACAACGGTTCAATCCCGCGTCTGGCCATCCTGATTTAGGTTTTCCGTGATTTCCCTAAATCGCTCCAGGCAAATGCCGGGATGGTTCCTTTGAAAGGGCACGGCCGACTTCCTTCCCCGTCCGTCCCTAAAAACCGATGAGACCGATGACCTAGCAGTTTGGTCTCTTCCCTCGAAACAGCCCCCAGTTCAATCACTACTCACAGTCAACTCATGGAGATTGCTTAGAGTTGTGTCCTGGGTGTACATTTATCATACAGTTGTGTCATAGGTTTGCTTGATTAGATTAAGGTCAAAGTATGGGAACATGATGAAAGTACCTCATGTCTGTGGAGCATTGGGGGGAGGAGAAATCTCTATCCCCATATTAAAATATGAGTCCACAAAGGATACATAACTAAGGTTAAAATAGCTTAAAATGTTAAAATAGTGCATTCCTGAGTATATGATGTGCAAGGGAATATTCTCTTCAGTCCTGGGTCTACCAGAAAGCCTCTCGCACAGAAAGACCTACAGGAAAGACTAAATATCCCGAATTAGAACTGAAACCACCATAAACAGGATAAAATTTATAAAAGGTATTAATGACCCAAAATCCCGAATGCCCCCTTACAAAACTTAACAGTCCTGGCTTAAGGGCACATCACATGTGGATCTGCAGGAAGACAGATTGACAGTCTTTCAAACACTGAAACTCCTCAGAAAAGGGGTTATATAGACTGTGCACCAGCAGGTATGTGAGGAAAACAATGTAACCCCCTGAGTAAAGTTTGTGGCCCTCTAGTGCCTCATCTGTGAGACCAGTATGGAGCACAACCCAAAGCTAAAATGCCGGCTGGAGTGGCCAAGTACTCATAATGTTAGTGAGTGGACTGCTCACGACACCTGATGGTCTAAGTGTAGATTAATGTACCCACCAACAACAGGTCTAAGAAACCACAAACTGTCATCCACCACTGAGGAAGCTAACCTCTCTCAATTACCAGCAAAGCACTAATAATGGATTACTGTGTCATTTTAAAAATTTTGCAGATGCGCCTGAATATGGGACTATGTCCTGAAAGCAGGTAGTGCTTTCCTTTTTAGAAATAATTACCATTGAAAGTGAATAACAATTATGGATGTCCCATGAACAGAAATGTGTGCCTTACATTTCTGATACACATAGTTAATGTTAATACTGTAATTACAGTTCATGTTAAGACCTTAATTAACTATCACTGTTAATGACATGTATTGAATTCAAGAAAAATAGAATGTGATGTGATGATAAACAGATAATTCTTTCATGGATCTTTCGTGTGGGTGGGAATAGACAAATGTTGAATGCAAGGTTACACCAGCGTAAGCTGACACAAATAAGTCAATGTAGTCATGCCAAAACTTGAAAATTACCATTAACTGTGACAGAAAATATTTAAACAAAGCTGTGCATTTTGAACAACTCTTTAGAATCGAAAATGGCCACTGGAAAGATCTGTGCAGGCAAGAGAACTGCTTCCAAAAATTAAAATTGAGAATATAGTGTTTGTTGGAGCAGTTTCATTGAACACACAGAATGTATGTCAGAAAAGTAAGAAATATGGTATGACTACAGAATATTTTAAATATATATTAAAAATTTTGCTTTCATATTCGTGAATTTTTCATGATCTCTGTACTAGAAATCTCTTTCCTTCTGCAAGAGACTGCCAAAGCTCATTCTGCAGCTATGAATTACCTGTGCTATCCCTGGATGACATAATATGTATGTCAAAATGTATTTACAGCAACTAATCTTCTGACCTAGAATTACACAACAGACCTAACTGTTACTCCATGCAGAAGTTTGAAACATGTTGTAAATGAGGCATTATCTCAGACTGTTCGCATATTGTGTAAATAACTTGTAAAAATAGAAGTGGTTTGGGTTTTTATGCAACACTGTGTTAGTTTGTGGAAGACATACTATGTTTGAAAGTAGCATCTGTGTTTTCATGTCACTTACTTTACATCAACTGTGCATCAGTGCTAATTAGGCTGTACAAACAGAACAAATTATCAGTTCACATTCACTGCTTTTTTATGTTGTGACATCTGTATGTGGAAGTTTAGTGTAAAAAATTTCACTGAAAAATGAGAAATATGACTGGACATTATTTTTAATGGAATTTGATGTACAGAAGTCTCATTTCAATTTTAGATGCTGAACAAAACACATGTGTACCATGTGAACCAAATTGTGGTAGTTGTCAGGATCGGCCAGATCATTGCACAAGTTGTGACCACCACCTGGTGCTATACAAAAACAAATGCTATGCTGCCTGTCCTATTTATACATATGAAATGGAAGATTACACGTAAGTACTGATCTGTAGCCTGTTTAAGATGACCACTGTGAATGTTTCCAGAACTTAAGAGCACTTCAGTTATGTACTTATCAATGATTAAATAGCCTTACTTTAAAAGTAGTTTTGGCACTAACTTGTGTTACGATGGGAATGCTGTGATACTGATATTGTTTTATTATGTTCATAAAAAACTTCTATTAATTTTTGTTTCTATTAGTTAGCTACATGTTCACAATAAGGAAAGCTTCCACTTTGCTGGATAATATTTCTATAGTGAACTATTTGGTAGTGTTCACTGAGCTACTTCCATAAAAAATGAAAAAAGCTGAAAGTAATCAAGAAACTGTTTTGTATGTTTGTGTGGCAGGTGGTAGCCATAAGCAAGGCACTTCTCAAACATACATTTTGTTGTCTTCACAAATGGCTTACTTTTGATTATAAAGGAATTATTTGTGTCATCTTAAAACAGCTCTGATTTGTCATTGTGACTAATGCTCACGTCCAGATATCAAATGTTGCATTGACCATTTTTTGTTTTGTTTGGTTTTTACTGTCTCACACTGTGCAGTGGTAGGCACATAAATTGCTGTAGTTGACAAGTTAACACTTTCTTGTTCACAATAGTCGTAGTTGAAACCTGACTGGGCCTACTTTGTAATTAGGGAAATGCCTAATGTTCCCAAGATGAGAAGATCACTAAGGCTGAAGTGTGAGTAATTTAGGCTGCTGTCTCCTTGTGGTACATGGCAGTATTTCTGGACCTGGAATATTATATTGCAGTTGAATTTAAGTCCCTTGTATTTAGAACTGTCACATTTAGGCAGTTATTGTTGTCATGAAGCTAAATACAGCTTCCTCTTTGTCTAAAACACAAGATAGCCTTTAATGGGCTTACTAGACATAGGGATGCTCATACAAAAACCTGTTATTCTTTCACAGTAATTTTACAGATATTAAATGTCCTGACTAGTATTGTATCATTGGCTTAATTAAAAAATTTGGTGTTGAGTTTGCTGGTCTTGCTGCTTGTACAGTAAAAGCAGCTGAAGCTATCTTGTCTCCTTCGAAAAGTCTGTTTTTATCTGGATTCTTCAGTGGTTTGGCATTAGGCAGAGGTTTAACTGATGATTGGCGTATTACGTTATTGAGTATAAGTTTTTTGTTAGTGTTTCTTCTGGATCGTGCCATAAGCTGCCATCACACCAGTATTAACAATTGCTGTGAGTTAATAATTGCTTACTGAGACATTGAGACATTAATGTACAAACTTTATTTATAGGCTTGAAGAAAAAGGATATTTCAGTTAAATGAAATTTACAGTCACATTAAGTGTACTTCCCACACTAATTACAGCTGTGAGTAGGTGGCGTAACCATCTGTCACTCATTAATGTTCATCCAGTCTCATTTTCGTGATCGCAGACAATTGGAATGAACAGTTCCTTCAAAATAACATTTCGGCTAATTCCTATAATACTACCTTCAACATAGGCCTTAATATGTTTGCAAAAATGTCTCCATAACCTGTAACAGATATAAATACAGAACAGTAATTGTGGTAAGAAAGTGAAAAAGAAGGCACACAATTTTAGGGAGCAAATATAATTCTTAATTGGAGTATAGAGAAGTGTGAAAACTATCGGCAATCAGCTTAGCAGCCCATGCATGCAGGTTGCTGACAGGGATAATATACAGAGGAATAGAAAAGAAAACTGAGGATGTGTCGGAAGGCAATCAGTTTTGCTTTAGGAAAGGTAAAGGCAAGAGAGAGGCAGGTGGATGAAATTGTGCTTCAGGATGGAAACAAAGCTGAAGATAAATGAAGAAATACTCATAGAGTTTGTCAACCTAGATAAAGCTGTCTATGACATAAAATGGTGCAAGATGTTCAAAATTCTGCGGAAAGGAGGAGGTAGCTGTAGTGGATGTCAGGTAATGTACAATATGTGCAAGAATCAAGAGGGAACAATGATATCAGAAAGCCAAGAACGAAGTGCTGAGATTAAAAATGGTGAGAGATGGGGATGTGTTTCACTTCTACTTTTCAGTCTGTAAATAAGAAGCAATGATGCAATAAAAATAAAGGTTCAAAGTGCTGTTGAATGGGATAAACAATCTAATGAGTACAGAATATGAATTGAGAATAAACAAGAAATAAAGACTAAAGTAATGAGAAATAGCGGAAATGAGAATAGCATGAAGCCTAACACAAAATTAGGTAACCACGAAGTAGATGAAGTTAAGGAATTCTGCTACCTTGGACAAAGCAAAGAGAGCATGAAAACAGTATAACATAGGCAAAGAGAGCATTCCGGGCCAAGAGAAGTTAAATGTTATCAAACATAGGCCTCGGTTTGAGGAAGAAATGTCTGAGAAAGTACTTGGTTTGGAGCACAGCATTATATGTAGTGAATCACGGGCAGTGGGAAAACTGGAACAGGGGAGAATGAAAGTGTCTGGGATGTGGTGCTACAGAAGAATGTTGAAAATTAGGTGGATGGATAAGATAAGGAGTGAGAAAGTTCTTCGCAGAATCAGTGGAGAACAGAACATAAGGAAAACAATGAAAAGGAGGTGGTGCAGGATGGTAGATCATATGTTAAAACATCAGGGAATAATCCCCATAGTACTAGAGGGAACTGAAGAGTGTAAAATCTGTAGTGGAAGACACAGAATGGAATACATCTAACCAATAACTGAGGACATAGGCTAAAAGTGCAAAAGGTATGTGCTTCATTGGTGACTGCAGTTTGGGCTGTTAGCTACAGTGGAGACTAAGTAAAATATTGTATTAAAAGGGGTTTTCCCTAAGCCCATCATCTTATTTTTCATGTCCTGAATATATTAATATTTAATATTTAATGTTTTCACACCTGCACTATGCAGTGCTCATTGTGGCACATAGTGGTGTTGAGCAGATTTTGAAACTTGAACATTTTATGTGCATGTAAGTATATTAATACTGTAAAGACACACATGTCTGCACATAAGCAGCATTAAGACTTCATTCACTGGTTAACTTTCGTAGCATTATCATCATCTAGTCAAACATAATTGAGCCATATTGATGAGTTGTTGTCATCTTCTATCATCAATTTTTCAACATTATAAGAATCATACACTCATCATAGTTGACTAGTATGACATAGTTTTCACCAGATTATCATAATACAATTGAAACTAGTTGTAGAGTGAAATAAAGTCGTACATTAACTTCCAAGTGGTCAAGTCTTCCTTTTTCAAATACTTACAAGCTGAGGAGCACCACCTGCACACAATATGCCAATATTAATATCAGTTAATGTTGCAGAAGTAGTTCATAAATGAGTTATAAGTAAAGTAACAATGTACCAAATAGCAGAGGCATTGAGCTGTTGACGGGCACATAAACAAGATTGAAAACTTTGCTAGCTTTTGGGTGAATACTTTTTTAAGATGTAGGATTCTTCATAAAGTTAGCGGAATTTTCAGTCTTGTTTATTTGCCTGTCAAAGACTCAATGCCTCTACTATTTGGAGGTTTGTTACCTCTACTCCTAAATTATTTATATTCTGTGAGAACTTTCCATAGTATATTTATGAAACAAGTTCCATGTGCGTTATGCTGATCAGGCTTGCTATATTTGACTCTCTTCAGGTTGATGCTGCAAGTATTGTTCAAATGGGTCTGAGCACTATGGGACTTAACATCTGTGGTCATCAGTGCCCTAGAACTTAGAACTACTTAAACCTAACTAACCTAAGGACATCACACACATCCATGCCTGAGGCAGGATTCGAACCTGCGACCGTAGCAGTCGCGCGGGCAAGCGTTGTGGGCTACTTAATATATTCCACTACAACAAAACCAACTTAACTTCTCTATTATTTAGTTGGCTGCCTTGATCTGGTATGCTCTTGAGAATCATCTACAGGACAATAATGATGTACAAGAAGTTAGAACAGATGAATCTTCATGGCTCTCTTTGATGAGATTTCCACCAGACTTTATCATTTTTTTATTTGCTAACATAAGTATTGATGAACTCCAAAATACACTTCAGCACAAAACATGGTAAAATAATTTTATACTGTAGAAATGATACCATGTAACACCTTAAGCTGCTGCTGAAAGTATTCTTCAATTTGCTACTGGTTTCAGTCAAAGACCATTACCCACCACCTGTTACACAGGCATCATGGATACTGGAAAATTTCAAGTGGAAAAGGGCATTTTGAAATTGTGGTGAAAATACGAACAATTTTTGCAGTTTTAGTTTAATATTAATGTTGGTATATTTTGTGTTGGTAGTGGTCTTCATCTTCAAGGATTTAAAAAAGGAAGACTTGACCACCTGGAAGTTGCTACACAACTTAATTTCATTCAGCAACTATTTCAGTAGTGAAACTTCCTGGCAGATTAAAACTGTGTGCCCGACCGAGACTCGAACTTGGGACGTTTGCCTTTCGCTGGCAAGTGCTCTACCATCTGAGCTACCGAAGCACGACTCACGCCCGGTACTCACAGCTTTACTTCTGCCAGTATCTCGTCTCCTACCTTCTAAACTTTACAGAAGCTCTGGAAACATCCCCCAGGCTGTGGCTAAGCCATGTCTCCGCTATATCCGTTCTTTCAGGAGTGCTAGTTCTGCTAGGTTCGCAGGAGAGCTTCTGTAAAGTTTGGAAGGTAGGAGACGAGATACTGGCAGAAGTAAAGCTATGAGTACCGGGCGTGAGTCGTGCTTCGGTAGCTCAGATGGTAGAGCACTTGCCCGCGAAAGGCAAAGGTCCTGAGTTCGAGTCTCGGTCGGACACACAGTTTTAATCTGCCAGGAAGTTTCATATCAGCACACACTCCGCTGTAGAGTGAAAATCTCATTCTGGAAATATTTCAGTAGTATTATGATAATCTGGTAAAAATAATTAAGACTACCTGGTTAACTACAGTCAGCAAACAATACAAAATAAAAAGTATCAGATAAGTAGGAGAAAAATAGAATTAATAAAAGAAGAGCTAAAACCAGAAATGAAAATATGTGGTCTTACAATGTGCCACTCGAATAGCCAACAAGATTAGATAAATATTTTATGAAACAGGAGTAAAATATTTTCGTGACTGAAAATACAATTCGGTCCAATTCAGAGCATAAATCTGAATCAATATCCCACTACCATCATTCAGGCTGCAGTGCAGTTGTTGCAGTATGTATTATATTGGACAAACCATCATAAAAATACGTACACAACACAAACAACATTTTAAAATCAATGAAAGCAATCTGTTGATGTTTACTGCACATTTAAGAGATGAAATACACAAAGCAGATAAAATTGATATTAGTGTTGTTATTTTACGAAACACAGGGAAAGGTGAAATACATGGACCTTCTGTAATAGCTTGAAATTTTTTTTTCATCATCATACTAAAGAATCAAATTCCATTTTGAGCAGATGAATTAAACTGAAAACAATATCACAAATTTCTGAGATATGTTGTTACTAAGGTACTTCTACAATTAGGGCCAGTTGATTAGAATTAAGTCTGCAGAATTTTTGAGTTCTTGATATTTTATACTAAATAATGTTGATGATTCTTTGATGTTACACAGGATGTACATAAAGTCTGGGAACACTTTCAATTATTTACTTTCAGTTATTTGCTTTGCTTTCAGTTATTTGCTTTGCTTTCAGTTACTTATTGCACAAGAACCAAACATTCTACACATATCATACATATGTCATTTCGAACAGAAACCCTGAAAGTTTTTTTTTTTTTTTTTTTTTTTATACCGCCACAGTGTAGTCAATAGTCAGCGCTAGTTGCAAAAATGGAGGGTTTAGGTGCAGAGCGAACTGTTTCATAAAATTGTCTCCCTTATCACCAGATCTCACTCTATGTGATTTTTTTTCTGTGGGGGACACATCAAAGATCTGGTACGTGTACCGCCTCTACCACATGATGTAACAGAGCTCCGGGAGAGGATAAGGGAAGCGACTGCCACAATTGACGATGCCATGCTGGGACGGGTATGGGAAGAATTCGATTACCGTATTGACGTCTGCTGGGTCACT
This sequence comes from Schistocerca americana, assembly GCF_021461395.2. NCBI lineage: Eukaryota > Metazoa > Arthropoda > Insecta > Orthoptera > Acrididae > Schistocerca > Schistocerca americana. Next base: position 288,431,183 of record NC_060125.1, read on the forward strand.
TGTGGTTACAACTTGGGCTGTTAACAAGAAATTGTTGTATTGTTCGGCAGTTCTGAAATAATCTTTTCACCTGAAACTTTCCATATCCACTACATGTGTACAACAGGTGCTCGTTGCACATTCAAGAGCACTTTTAGCAGCAGTTTGTGGGTTCGTGATACCATTTCTACAATTTGTCAGGGCTGAGAAAAACAATCAAAAAAAAATATTTTACAATTTTATACATTTGAAATATAGGAGAAATCAGTTTATTGATCATTTAGAAATAAAACCATGCCATGAGAAATAGTTTCCTCTTTGATACACAACACAGCTGTGTCAGATGAACATAAATGGAGCAACTGGTAGTAATTTTGCAAGGCGCTATTCCATGCTTTCGGTGTATACTTGTATGTCTATTGTCACTGAAATACCTTAAGATTGCGAATCTTGATACAGTTAGACTAGCTCATTTGTATTTCACATTCATTTCCAGAGAAATAAAGAATTTTCTTAACCAGGAGATCAAATATGTATATTTCACACATTTGTTAACAGATGTGCACCATGTCATGCATCATGTGAAACATGTAATGGGTCGAGTGAAACACAGTGCTTGACCTGCCAACCTGGCAGATTTGAGCTGGCTGGAACATGCCTAGCCAGTTGTCCTGATGGATACTATGCTGACAAGAAACGACGTGAATGTGTTCGCTGTGCATTTGGCTGTGCCAGCTGCAGTGGTAATGTTTGCTTGGCGTGCAAGGAAGGCTGGACACTCAACCGCAAAGGCAGATGTGTTCCTGAAGGAAACGTTCATTGCACTAGATGTAAGTATCAATGAACGCAGCACTGTGTGTAACTGTTTTACATTCTTCTAGATTCTTTTTTTCTTCTTGCCCTCACAGTAGGTGATTATCTCTCATCTTGGGGTCTGAGTGTACTTTTTTTTAACCTTCCCCAACTTCTCCCTCTCTCCTTCCCAATGAAAGAAGTAATAGTTCTGAAGGCTAGGGTACTGCCATGTAGTTTCATGTGTTTCAGTGAGCAGTACTAAGTATTTTGTCTCCTGTAAGTATGTACTTGTTCTCAAAATAACAGTTACTGTCAATAGGCACACACAAAAGTACATGACAATCTCTTGGTATTCATAACTATTGTTTCCTTTCTTGGGAAGGAGAGAGGTCTTATGTGGAAGCGGGTTAAAAAGGAAGAGCAGGTCACTCAAACCTCAGGATCAGAGGAGACCCACCTCTATATTTCTTTCCATACTTTCACTTTATGTATGAAATGTGTCCTTTAATCATAGGCTATAAGCTATAGTATGTATTCTCGCATATTTTAAAAGCGCCCCTCCTCATTCTTTTGGCTAGTTATCACACTTTGATTAAACTGTATGTCTAAGTGGTCACCGATATTTTCCTTAGGTTCTATGATCATTTGTTTCACCAAAGATTCTTAGTTGGGGCCCCCAGTTGCTAATTTCATAATCCAGAGCCACCTGTACAAGTAAAACTTGTTCACTAAACACGGACACTTACATTAATTCATCTCCCTTTATACAGTGGATATTTACTGCATATGGTTTTTCTGATTTAAGTTTTTATAAAGACTTTCATGTTCATATTTGTGGTTTATAGAATCTCTAGCACGTACTTCCTCGATAAATTTTTTGCATCAGTGTTGTTTGATTTTAAACTGCCAGTGCAGGTGCCACTATATTTAGAGGGAATTGAAGAGATTTGCATGTGCTATTGTGAAAACTAAAGCAAATCTGGCTTGATATTGAAGCATATATTTCATTATTTAGAACAATAAACAAAGTTGATACTAAGCACAGTGCATCCCATTCTGAAAGCTATTCACAAATGTGAAATGAACAGGTTTCCAATCATGACAGTTACAAGAAAGTTCATCTTGTGTAGCGGTATCAGAAAGTTGCTGCAAGTGGTTGTGTCCTAAGGGGCAACTGTAGCAATGTTCCTAAGGCACCAACTGTATATTGTGTAGATGCTGCTTAGTCTACGTATATGAATAATGTGCTAACTGCCCCCCCCCCCCCCCCTCCCCCGTTTTCCCCGGACCTCCCCCCTGAATGCAAGATGTTCTGTCCAGGAAAGGTAATATGAAAGGAGAACTTTGGGCAGTACATTCATCGTACTTCCAAAACATAACAAGTGTGTTAAACATCACAATTATTGCTATTATTACATCTAATTCCACATAGAAGATGCATAAGGATTGTTATCATTTTCTGTTAGGATGAAAATAACTGCAAAGGACTCTTGCATTTCTGTTATACCACAATAAATATTGGTAAGCGATATCATCATCATCATCATGGTACTCATCTTACTTTCCAAAACTGCTTCAATTACATGTTGGTTACTGGAAGCTAATCAAAGCAAAGAAACTGTACCAGGGATCTTTTTCAGATGAAGTTAAAAGTCTACAAAAAGGAGTGTTCATGTGGTATGGAACAATGATATATTTTTAGCAGTAGGTAGGAAATATTTATAGATTTAAGTAAAAATAGTGTCTAAATGGAGATCATTTGTAGAACATTAAATGGCAATGATAGAACAAAGAAAAGTCATCAGTTTGCTGTCATGTTTTTGTTTTTGAATGATTGCTTATCCATAATTTTAACAAATTGTTTCCATCATTTAAGTGCGTACTTTATTATTCTGGAACTGGCCATAAACAGTAAAATCTTGTTAGAACAACAACTCTTGTGGTTTTCTTCATTTTGTGAAAATGTTAATGATAGAATGAAGTGCATAATCAAAACCTTCTGTTGTCTGCCAGTCTCATGTTTAGATGTAATTAAAGACGTCAGAATTGGTTATTGTGAGTCAGATGTAGCAAAGGTGATCACTGTTGAATAAAGGATTACAAAGGCAGTAAAGTCTAATTAATTCATAAGGTAGACAAGTATATACCGTATTTGTTGGTATAAAAGACGCACCCCAATTTTTAAGACTTTCTTTTATGGTAATACATCTACTGCAAAACAATTTTAACACATGTGCACGCGCCCCCCCCCCCCCCCCCCCCCACACACACACACACACATCAGATATCTAGGCAATATATGTAGGAAAATGTGCCCATCTTTTAACTTTTGTCCCCAAATTAACAAAATTCATCATCACTGCTGAAGAAAGAAATACTTGAAGACACCATGTCAGAATCTGAATCCTCATACAGTAAATTATCCTGTGTACCTTCCAATGCATTACTGATTATACACTTCTTAAACAATTTAATAACTGTTTCAGTTTTTATACAGTCCCATGAAGCTTTGAACCACTCACAAACTTGAGAAATGCTGGGTCTCTTCCTTCTTCCTGACAGTGTAGTTTCAAAACCTGTAGATTGAATCTGTCTGTTCCACTCTTCCTTCATAAGTCCCTTAACACTCTGCTATCTGGTGACAACACAGTGGTGTCATGCGCGAAATAGCTGTCAACAGCCGGCGACACCACAGTGGTGTTGTGAGCATAGTATCACGCAGTGGCCAGCGACAGCACTTCAGTATCTTTTGCATTCCGTTTTTGTTTTGTTTAGGTAACAATAAGTTACACACGTCAACAAATTTTTTTGTTTTTATAAGTACTTGTACCCTTTCATCATGGCAGACAAGAGAGACAATAGGATTATTTAAGATGAATGCGTGGACATCTTGTCTGACATTCTGGACGACTTGGCCAATTGGAAAGAAGACATTTGATAACAAAAAAATGAACGTGAAGCAGAATCGTCAGAAGATAGTGAAATATGTCCAAGAAGGATTCAGTGAACTCTACGGTTACCAACTGATTCAGCTGAATCGGGTGAAGAAGACAGTGCACAGTGGTCAGACTTTGATTTACCGAGGACCAATAATAAATTTGAAGAACCTCCGGGTCCAAACATATTTCCCAAAGATACACAGAGCATCGAGGATATCGTATAATTATAAAAGGGGAATGATCTATTTGAATATATTAGTAATGAAACCAACAAGTACTTCAGTCAAAATTGGAATAGAAGGAAACTGGATTTTAAAAAATGCTAAATTTGTCGACATTACGGGACCTGAACTTAGAAAATGGTTTGGTCTTGGTATCCTTATGGGAACTGTAAAAAGAGCAAGGATCGGTGGTTATTGGTCAACAAATTCATTGATAGACACACCGATATTTCGCAAAACGATGTCCCACAACCGACTCAGACAAATATTATCATTTTTACATTTTTTTTCCAAAATGTTTAAAGAAATGTTTAATCTATGTTAATTCATCTCAGTTGATGAAGGAATGACACCATGGCATGGCCGGTTAAATTTTAAAGTTTACAATCTGTCGAAAATTATGAAATACAGCATGCTCATTCAGATGCTGTGTGATTAGAGTACGGGATACGTTTCCTCATTCAAGATATATTCCGGCACTGGGCAGCCTTCAGCAAAAAAAGTGATGGAACTATTGACAACTTATGATGGAAAGTGGCATTACCTCTGCATGGATAGTTATTATAACAGTGTCAAACTTGCAGAGAAGTTACTAGAAAAGAAAATTAGAGTTTGTGGAACGATGCAGCAAAATAGAGGATTTCCAGAAAATTAAAATGCGCAAAAGTCAGTGTGTTTGAAGACTGCTGTCGACAGTAAGGTGACAAGCGGCTGGCAACAAGCCAAGCAATCCGAATTAGTGCTGCCGGCGCCAAGCGAATAAATTTGTATGAGGCATGCGGACTGCAAAGTATTAAATGTTCTGTTTATACAGCATCTAATGGTTGAAGTAAACTAGTTAGCCCTCCTGGAACTACAACTAATTTAATCTTCAATTCGTTTGCTCTGTTTTTAACATCTTATGTTCTGTGAGAACAAAACTGATCCCATACTAACAGAATGGGCTTCTTTAGACAGCCTCCAGGTCACCTAGACCAAATTCTATTCATCCGCAACCTCATTCCTCGTTCATCCATCCAACCAACTTCTATTGTGTACATATACAAATACTCCTTTTGGCAATTGTTCCTTAGGAAAAATCATACTTGCAAAAATTAAAACTGACAGCAGTTTTGTTACATTTCTACAGGAGGATAAAGAGCTGCGTAATCAGTGCTTTTTAACCCAAAATTTTAACAATGTGTTTTGTGCCATTAGATTCCACAGTTCCATTAGAAGGCATATCATTAGCACATCTTGTCCCTCTTTCCTTGCATTAATGGCAAGTTGATGAAATTTGACAATTTGTTCTTCGTACTCAGTTAGCGTCTTTTGTGATATTTTTGTCTTGATCCACATTGAAAGCCGGGACCTCTTAACAAATCTTGAACACTGTAATGTTGATCCAATTAAGCTGACAATCCCTTTGTTAATGGAAAATGCTTCTGTTGCTGAATTATCATTTTCACAGAAACAAATTTTCACTTGTCTACTTTCTGAAATCCATGTATTGTTATGCTAATTTTATGAGGTGAAGTATGATATATCATCTTACCTTCTCGGTGTGGTGACCATCGTCACTGTGCCACAAGCAGGAAGGCACGATTCTGCAAACGCCCTTCATTTTAAATATTTACTACTGCTCTTTTGTACACTGTTTACATCTTGACACAAGTGATGGGGAGTGGCTCTATGGCATCACCTTTTGGTGCTAACTTGTCAAAAAGAAGCTTTTTCACCTGAGGATGCATCTTCAAGTGACAAAAAGCCAATTGTGACTTTTTAATGAAAGTATTCTACAGCCAGTGCAGATTATATCTTTCAAAATGTGGAAATTTGGCTGTGGTTGCCCACAGTTTAAAATAACATGCTTGGAGCACTTCTGCCAGCAACAACATTGTACTCTGTCATCAGATGGGCTGCAGACCCTACTTCAGAGTGCAGACAAGCCTCTGACCCCCATGTTCTGAGACAAGGTATGGGTTTCCAAATTCTTGTCACCAACTCATGGTTTCACTGAATATCAACCACTCTCCATGTATAAATGATACTTACTTGAAACCTTCAGCTGCCGACAGGTGTTGTTGATATATCTCGATGGGAACACCTGTCGGCAGCTGAGGGTTTCAACTAAGTATCATTTATTGTAGAGAAGCTGCAACGGTCGTCAATGGTATCTGTTCTTTCAAGAACAGTTACTGTTTTCATATACTTTCCATGTAGGTTCACAACAGTAGCGCGCAAACAGTTGACCAGCTTTATCGTTTCCAATATTTTCATTTTCAGATGCCAAGAAATAACAATTTTCCCATTGTCAAAGTCGTTTATGTTACTGGATTTTCCCACTTGTGTTTCGTATCACTGCTACGTGATTCCCCATTTGTCTCTTCTCACTACATAAAGTATCCTTACAGCATCATGTGCGTCCCAGCACCACCAGGGGGGCATTTAGTCACACAGTGGGTGGTGGTAATAATGTTTCAGCTCATTAGTGTAATGGGTGCGTGACATTAATTCCAGTGACACCTTGGAAGATCTTACATGGAATGTACCTATTAGATATTAATATTGCACACAGTGGCTTTATTATGTTAGTGGATTTTAAAGAATAGTGCTAGTACCAGACAGTGCACCAAAACGGGCTACCAGTTAAAAAGAATGAAGTGTGACTTTGACTCAAGTTTTATGTACGTTTTCATATGAGTTGCTTGGTTCCAGCTGGCATTTTGTCAATTATTTCAGTTTCAGGGATTGTAGTTTACTGGAAGACTTGGATTTGTTTGTTTGATTTTACCCAATCGTAAGTCTGAGATATAGCTACTAATGTTCACTGTTTTTCTTCAGCTGAATACTACACATCTGGGCTGTGTGCACGGTGTCACGAAAACTGTGATACCTGTTCAGGACCTGGAGCAGATCGCTGCCTCTCCTGCATATCCCCACTGCTGCTGCAAGGTGCCTCCTGTGTGGTACAGTGTGAGGAAGGAAGGTACCCTGAGAGAGGAATTTGCATGCCTTGCCTGCACACGTGTACAGCCTGCGAGTCACGTACCAACTGCACCTCTTGTCGAGCAGGACTCCACCTACAGAGTGGAGAATGCAGGGCAGCTTGTGCTGATGGGTAAATTTCTTATGTGGAAATTTTTCACTGAGAAAGAATTTTTTTAGTTACATGTGATCAAAAAGTGTAGATGTTTTACCACAAGACTTAAAGAATGGTTGAGATGACGTAGAAGTGATAAAGGTAGTATTATGCCACTACTGTGTGCCTACAGATGTATTTCCCTTGTAGTAGTTGCCTTCTTTACATATTTGTACAATATGTGTGAAAAAAAGTGTGGCTGTATTTGTTGCTTCAAAGATGCTACCATTTCTTTTTTTCAGGTATTACAGTGACAGGGGTATCTGTGCTAAGTGTTACCTCAGCTGCATGACTTGTAGTGGTCCTCGCCGTGATCAGTGTGTGACATGCCCAGCTGGGTGGCAGCTAGCAGCTGGAGAGTGCCATCCAGAATGTCCAGAAGGCTTCTTCAAATCAGACTTTGGTTGTGAGAAGTGTCACCATTATTGTAGGACTTGCAAAGGTAATAACAATAATTCAGTATGTTACCACACAAACTATGTCACAGGTCTAAATTTAAGCAATACTTTGAATCCAACACTCATTTTATTAAGATATTACCAGGCAACAAATTTTAGAGGTGATAATTTGTGAGTTTTAAATGCTGTCATCAGGAGTTAAGTAATTCTCAGTTAGTATCTGAGGGATTTTTAATGACAGGTAGCAATGTATGTGGCCCCTCAAGAGCTCACTCAGATGGCTGTGTGACTACGTAGCCACTCAAAAGTGAATATAGGCATCAATAAATTATCTATTCTTTAATTAGTTATTCAGAGAAGTCCAATACTGTGGTGAATCTAGGACTTGTTTCATGTCACTGTATTGGGTGGCTAGTGAAGTGCAGTTTTCTGCCTTTAATTGTATGAGAAATATGTTCTAGTATGACCACTATATCTCGTCATTGTGAAACGTAAAAGACCGACATATGCTGTATGCAGTCAGCATGTTTCTGGTGAGTCCTACATGGAATATTAACCCTTCAAGCCGGTAGTTTCCAGGTGCGTGCCTAGCCTACTGGCGGTAGTTTATGTAGCTGGCTGGCCCCAGCATGCCGTGTTTCAGTGAAATTGCTCTAGGATGGGAATTACTTGTTCAAATGTTATGAAAATTTCAGGAATTGGTATCAAAACATATTTATTACGATTAAAGCATACATTGTCACTTAAAATGAATTTTGAGTGTGGTATATTCTGAAACAATCTTCAAAACAAAGTCCTACACCACAGTCCTTGCACCAGAACGATGTTTCCTTATGTTTCCCCGTCTTCTTGCAGCAGACTGAACATCGCTTTGTAGGCTTACTCTTCTTCTCTGTGGGTGGGATCTTCTCAATAAAATGCCTTGCTGTGAGCCATTCAGACACAGGTGGTTTTGAAGGTCGCCTACATCGAGGTAAAGTTACATTCTTCCCCTGAATTTCCAGCAGTTGTGTTATGAATAGAAGCCTGAAATTTATATACGTTTCTTCCGTTGTTTTTTCGCTAGCATTGTAAACAATAAAAGCATTGTTCACTGCAACATTCATCAGCCTTCTAAACATTTTCATATACCACTTTACACCTTTCTCCCTTTCCATGAGGAAAGGTTGTAGTTTCTGATCCTTCAAATCTACACCCCCCTTAAAACTATTGTACTTTTTTATGCACTGAGGCTTTCGTACCTTGTTGACCCTTTTGGTTTCCATAACAACTGCATCATTATGAAATATGGAAATAAAGGCAACCTCCTTTTTATCCATCCATTTGAGTACCATTACGCCATATGAATGATATGCTAAGAGTTCACCTTTCCTCCGTTTTGCATGTTTCAAGGCATCAGGTACATTCTTTTTATTCAGTTGAATTGTGCCAGCTACATTCATACCCCTTTCCTTCAAAAAGTGGCACAAAAGGACGCTGTTATAATGATTGTCCATCCAGAGCATATGGCCTAAGTTGAAAAGAGGCTTCACAAATTTCACTACAATCTGACTGGTTTTCAGGGGATCTGCAGAAAGAAATCTCATTTCTATTTTTGTGGAACTTCCTGTATAAATAATAAATTTCCATAAATAACCTGTGGAAGATTAGCAGATCTCATAGGACTTTATACCAAACTTTGCTGATTTTAGAGGTAGATAGGTTTTCATTTCCAGCCTTCCTTTCCATAATAGATTCATCAATAGAAATGTTTTCTCCCATGTTGTATGTATTTGTAAATGTATCATTCAAGTGCTGAATGATGGAACCCAACTTGAACAATCTCTTATTGCCTTCAAATGTATTCAGTTCTTCATTGTTTAGAAAATGAAAGAATCTGCGAAGTAGCTCAAACTTGTCTGCTTGCATACTCTGGTAAAAAATTAGCTTGTTCAGAAGCGGATGCTTGCTGAAGTACAACTTTATGGATGGCTTCTGAATAATTCCATCAACATCTGCAGTGCAAAAAACATATAAAGCTCATCTTTGTCAGTATCTACACAGTTACGTAGCCTAGAACGAGGTTGTAGAACAGTCTGTTTTTGTGTACAATCTGCAGCATAACGGTTAGTTTCACACATGATTGTTTCTACGATGCTTTCACCGAAATACAGCTTGAACACTTCAGCTGCAGAATTTACCTGTATCACAGGTCCACATTTACCAATGAATGATGTTTTCAAAGAGACATAAGAGCTGTCGATTTCTTGCCGTTTCCAGTCTTCATTTCGTGCGCGTTTCACTGGTGCACCTTGTTCAATGTCATCGTCACTGTCCGCCGTTTCTTCTTCACTTCTTTCGGGTGTTTCTTCCAAACAGTCAAAATCACTTTCATCATCAACATCTAGATAACTCCCGCTGTCATTTATACTATCTAAACCATTCATCGGTTCATTGAGAATTGCGAGAATTTGCTCTGAAGTAAGACAGTGTGAAGTGTTTGGCTGGATCGTTTTGCATTTGAGTGTGTCGCTCAGACTGTAAGATAAAAAAATGTTATTTCTCCCGACTGCTTCACTTCATGACAAAGATCTTCGAAGCAGAGCAGCACGGATATGTCTGTAGTTAGCTGACGAAGTAGTATCGGCTGTCGTCAACAGATGGCAGAGAAGTACAGTTTTACCTCAGAGACTGCAACTGGCGAGTATGTGGTCAGGAGGCAACCAGTGTGGACATTCGCAGCGCGTGAGTACGTACTTGGGCTCCCGGCTTGAGGGGTTAACCACTCAAGAGGTAAATATGCCCCACACCCCTTACAACTGAGTGGTTGACAGGATGCTAAACAAAACTCAAAACATTGTTGATACTGTAGATAACTACCTTCATTAGAGTTAATTAGGAGGGGGAAAAAATACACTCCTGGAAACTGAAATAAGAACACCGTGAATTCATTGTCCCAGGAAGGGGAAACTTTATTGACACATTCCTGGGGTCAGATACATCACATGATCACACTGACAGAACCACAGGCACATAGACATGGGCAACAGAGCATGCACAATGTTGGCACTAATACAGTGTATATCCACCTTTCGCAGCAATGCAGGCTGCTATTCTCCCATGGAGACGATCGTAGAGATGCTGGATGTAGTCCTGTGGAACGGCTTGCCATGCCATTTCCACCTGGCGCCTCAGTTGGACCAGCGTTCGTGCTGGACGTGCAGACCGCGTGAGACGACGCTTCATCCAGTCCCAAACATGCTCAATGGGGGACAGATCCGGATATCTTGCTGGCCAGGGTAGTTGACTTACACCTTCTAGAGCACGTTGGGTGGCACGGGATACATGCGGACGTGCATTGTCCTGTTGGAACAGCAAGTTCCCTTGCCGGTCTAGGAATGGTAGAACGATGGGTTCGATGACGGTTTGGATGTACCGTGCACTATTCAGTGTCCCCTCGACGATCACCAGCGGTGTACGGCCAGTGTAGGAGATCGCTCCCCACACCATGATGCCGGGTGTTGGCCCTGTGTTCCTCGGTCGTATGCAGTCCTGATTGTGGCGCTCACCTGCACGGCACCAAACACGCATACGACCATCATTGGCACCAAGGCAGAAGCGACTCTCATCGCTCAAGACGACACGTCTCCATTCGTCCCTCCATTCACGCCTGTCGCGACACAATTGGAGGCGGGCTGCACGATGTTGGGGCGTGAGCGGAAGACGGCGTAACGGTGTGCGGGACCGTAGCCCAGCTTCATGGAGACGGTTGCGAATGGTCCTCGCCGATACCCCAGGAGCAACAGTGTCCCTACTTTGCTGGGAAGTGGCGGTGCGGTCCCCTACGGCACTGCGTAGGATCCTACGACCTTGGCGTGCATCCGTGCGTCGCTGCGGTCCGGTCCCAGGTCGACGGGCACGTGCACCTTCCGCCGACCACTGGCGACAACATCGATGTACTGTGGAGACCTCACGCCCCACGTGTTGAGCAATTCGGCGGTACGTCCACCCGGCCTCCCGCATGCCCACTATACGCCCTCGCTCAAAGTCCGTCAACTGCACATACGGTTCACGTCCACGCTGTCGCGGCATGCTACCAGTGTTAAAGACTGCGATGGAGCTCCGTATGCCACGGCAAACTGGCTGACACTGACGGCGGCGGTGCACAAATGCTGCGCAGCTAGTGCCATTCGACGGCCGCAGCTAGTGCCATTCGACGGCCAACACCGCGGTTCCTGGTGTGTCCGCTGTGCCGTGCGTGTGATCATTGCTTGTACAGCCCTCTCGCAGTGTCCGGAGCAAGTATGGTGGGTCTGACACACCGGTGTCAATGTGTTCTTTTTTCCATTTCCAGGAGTGTACATTGTCCCAACTCAACTAGGCTGCGGGATGTGTCAGGTGGAGTTGGTAAATGGAGGAAGGAACTGGAGAGGGAAAGAGATGGGTGGAAGGAAAGGAGGCTGATGGCTAAGAGGGAGAAGAAGCAAGGGAGGGTAATAGGAATGTGGACTCACTCCCTGGCACAGACAGTTGAAATTGCTTGTTCATGCAATAAAGTGGAGGGATGGGATTGGGGGGGGGGGGGGGGGGGGAAGGAAAGGTTACAGGGGTGCGGGTGGTTTTGGGACAGGTGCTGACAGAGATAAGACCAGGAGTGTGGTGAGACCAAAGGATTTGTTGTAAGGATGTAAGGATAGGATATTAAGGGGGGGGGGGGGGTAAAAGATAGATTGAGTTGTGAATCAACAACTGAAGTTGGAAATTTTGTGCTCAGTGACATGTTCTGTCAGTGAGTGACCAATGTTATTCAGTGCCTCAGTTGAGCAGTGGCCAGTCATTCAAGTGGATGAATTGTTGGTGGTCATGCCAGCGGTCTCCATATTACTGTGTTCTATCTTCCCTGCACAATCCTCTCCTTCACTTCATCATGGACCTTAAACAAATGCTTGTGCCTGTGCCATGGGAGGCTCCTTAGTTCCGCATTCTTAACCGTTTACTTACTGCCTCTCTCTGAGATCCATTATCCTCCCTTCCCTCAGTCACATCCATCCCATCTTTGCTTTCTTGTTTCACTCATGCCACCTGGTACACTCACCAAAGTTGGACTGCATAACCAGGCCAATGGTCAGCTGGAGCATTATTTATCTGCATGCAGCCACTCAGTGCACCAACCATATGGTGATTGGTTAGCTGTAATCCTTCCAATAAGTGTACATAGCTATTGTTCTCATTCAAAGTACCAAATTATCATTTCGCCGTCGCCTCCCCCCCCCCCCCTCCCCCTTTTCCTTTTCCTTCCCTGTAGTCCTCTTCAACTATAACATTTTTACCCTCCTCTTGCAACTTTTTATTGCAGTTCTCCTGTATTGCCCAAGAAGTACCAAAGTTCCTGTGGAACTAAAACATTTTTTGTTGCCTTTGTTTTGGCATTGTCACTGAAAAAACAAAGTGTGAGGATTTTATCTTCTGTCTTTCATTTATCATAGCCACCAGCATTAGGAAGAGCATCATAACTTGCTACTCACTGTAGAGATGACATATTCAGTTGCAGACAGGCAAAATGAAAAGAGCTGCTGGTGGTGGTAGTCATGTGTGCTTACTTGTGTGAATGTGAAAGTTTTCTTTTGAATGTGTGTGTGTGTGTGTGTGTGTGTGTGTGTGTGTGTGTGTGTGTGTGTGTGTTTGTTTTCTGTTTTCTGTTTTCTCTTTGCTCAATTAGGCTTTGGCTGAATGCTATAATGTTTAATGCTCTTTTTGCTGTGTCTGTCTGCAGCTCAGTGGGTCGTCTTTACAGTGAATAGCAATCTGTCCTTTTCTTAGTATTGCTGGTATTCTAACCTGGGTTTCCATTGTTTGATTTATTGTAAACAAATAGCCATTAAATTTTATTAAAATCCTTTCAAGAAAAAAGATATCTTACTCATTAGTAGCCTCCAAACAAAGTGATAAGCCAGATCAAAAAAAGTCACATTTATCTCAGCTTGATAAAGCTGTGAGTGTCTGTGATCACTTGCTTTAGCTTTCTAATGCTCATTTTCAGGTGAAGGACCACTACAGTGTACCTCATGCCCTGCACATGCCATGCTGGATGGTGGATTGTGTGTGCAGTGCGTTGGTACTCAGTTTTA